>NC_050479.2:44461713-44761713 GCF_012460135.2 Molothrus ater
CATACTCTTATTTCTACCTACCTATTTCCCCTTCAATTAATTGCATGACCTTCTATTAAATATACAGACAAGTTGGCTCTCTTGATGTTTTCTAAGCAAAGCAATTGACTCTGCATTGATTTGAAATTTGTCTAATGTTTGTTGAAGTTCTAATGGGAATTCAATGTGTATAAAGAGGAGATCTCAAGGTAATTGCAAATAATTTGAAGGAGAAAACTTGTAAAAACCCTGCTAATAATATATTTAATGTGAACACTTGTCAAGTTGACAGTACAAAGCTAGATGGAATTATTGAAGTTAAAAGTGTTCAACTACCATCATTCCTTATTCAAAACATAAACAAGTTCTTTTTGTTTTAAGTAGCTTTAGAGAGTGCTTATTTTTGCTCATCATTTATTTACATCAATACTCAATTTGTTGGGTTTTTTACCCTAAAAAACTTTATAAAACATGTTTCCTGGGATGGAAGAACAGCTTTTTGAAACTGATTTGCTACTTTTTATGTCCCCATGGTAGCACAGAACTTATTTTAGACACAGATTTATGTGTATCTTCACAGTTGCAGAAGACCCCAGTGCAAATCTTGTACAATTTACTTTGATGTTTTGTCAAAGAAAAATACACTAAATTTTAGATCATTTTAGTTTAAAGTTTAAAATGACAATTCAATTACCTTTTCACTCCATTTTATAATTATTCCATCATTCCAAAAAAGTAATGTATGCTTCATGCATCCATATTTCTTACATACAGTGTTATCAGTAATCACCTGAAAAATACATGGAGAAAAAAAACTTGTTGACTGCTTTGTCATGTAGTGGGAACCTTAGACTTCATGAACTTTATTAAACTGCAGTACTGAAAAAAAAAAAAAAGCTCTTCTTATGCTTCTGGAAGCTGAATTTCCTCTTGTAATCAAATCTATATGTAAATTTATGTACCTATTGGCATCCAAACAAATTCCCAGAATTTGTGATCTAAGTAGATGCATTGGTAGTTTCTTTAAAATTAAATTCCATTGTGAAAAATTATCACAATTTAGCTAAAAAAACCTAAAACTCTTGATCCATTGAAACTACATTGATTTAACAGACTTGAAGAAAGATATATATTAAGGTGAGGTACCTTGCCTAAGGTAGTCCAGCAAAGAATTCATAATCTCATATATGAGTATTAGACCACAGCTCTCATCACTAAGAAACAATATTTTTCGTAAATATATATTCAGTACTATTCCTTCAATAATGTTACAAATACACAGATTAATTTCTTTAATCTTCCTATTTTCTTCCTCCCTTACAAAGAAGAAATAAATCTCCTTTGCGACAGAAATCCATCTCATTTAATTAGCTTAGTATTTCTTAATGGCTTCTCAAATTAATAAAATTAGCAGCAATAATGGAATAACTAAATGGCATTAAAAGGGAAATGCCTGAGAAATTAAAAACATATGTAAAAGGTACAATGGAGACAGCTGTAATTAAAGAATTGTCATGCCTTCAGCTGCCATAGCAATGCTGAAGTAAGAGGATTTACCTTAAAAAAGCTTCAAGCATTTGAAGATAGGGAAGGAAAAAAAACCCTAAACCAACCCTTGGAATGTACACTGAACAGCTTAACTTTAATATGGAACCAAAGAGTTATAAGGAAATAAAGAAAGAGGGTAGAAAGTATAAGAAATTGAACATATAAGAAAAAAAGAGAGAATTTCACAAGGGTGAGGGCATTGTTGTTCATAACACATTTACCTGTTTGAATTTTTACTTAAAACCACTAGTTTAATTTTTTATTTTAATTAGCAAAACATGAACAGGAAGAGATTTCCTGTCTTTCAACACATATTGTATTATCAGAATAAGCACAGCAGTGAAATGTCATATAAAATTATTTGGCCTTTCCTTTTGATTTATTTTTCAACACATTAGAGTAAATTGCTGGATTTTTTTTGGAACGGCACACAAACCATCACTAACATAGGTATAGAAGGGAAGATTGAATGATAGTAAGCTGATAACTTTCCCACTTCCATAAAACATGATTATGAATAAAAATTTAAAAAAATACTCCAGAGAAATGAAATAAATTTATGAGTTGTATGTTGCTTCTCTGTTGTAAGCAAAATTTATTTGATTTTGTATATTTTGTCTTCAATCAATAATCTCAATACTTAGTTTGTCAAGTTACGAAGGAAAAAAATATCTATGATTTTTAGGAAAAAATTATGCATAAGTGTGTGCATGTGTGTTTTCAGAGGCATACTTACATTCTGAAATATCAAAATGGATGTTTTTCTTCCAGCTCTCATGCTATTTTAAACTACCAAGCACAAAAATCTCTAAATTGAGATAGAATGAATAAAATAAGAGCTTGTATAGATAAAAAAATAACAGACTGATGATAGCTGTATGGATACTCTTATGGGTAAATGATATCACATTGTTTTGCAGAAAGTGCTGCTTGGTTTGGATAAACTTGTAGACACCAAGGTCAGAGTATAAGCACTGTAACCTAAAATTTTGAAACAATTACTTTGAAATAACTGATATAAAGATAGCCTACGCTTTTATTTTCCTAGTGACTATAGCTGATAACAACTTTGGTAATAGAAGAATTCGTCATTACTTGGCATCCCTAGGGAACGACTGAATAATTTTAATAATTCTTATTAATTTTTTTCGTCTGAAGATCTGTGAGTCCTATGTAATAGAAGATTAGTCTCACTATTTTCTTCAAACCAAAAAAGAAACAAAATATAGGCTTTGCAGCAGTGTCCAGTGGAACTTTGACCAGAATTCAAGTGTGTCAACTCCCTGTTGATGCTCATCTGTCACCGGTTATTCAAATCATCTCTTGTTTCAGTCACCAGCACATTAATTTAGATTAAATTTCCATTAAAATCACTAGGTTGTGTATAGAGTTTATATGTTCAAATGGGAGATTCAGTTGCCTAAATTCAGATGTTGAATATTATTTTCTGAGGCACTTTAGGTTATTCAGTGCAATCATATGGAGCTGGCAGACACAGCAGAGGAATCAGTTTACCTATGATCTTCTGGAGGAGGAGTAAGAGGCCAGATGGAGTAAATTAGGACATCTAAAATGGCCTTAGGAAACATTGTTTAAAGAACGGACTCCTGCTGCAGCTAACTGGGTTCAGAAGTATTATATAGGTCAACTTATCAGCTCACAGTGATCATAGTGGGAGCTTAGATATTTGATATGTGCATGTATGAATCCAAACTCTTTTCAAATAATAATTTCACCCAATGCTACTTGAAAAATCAACATTTATCTCACTATCTACTAAAAAAATAAATATTTTATTACATTGTTCTTACTTTTTGAGAAGAATATTCCCCATTACTAGGATTCTCTATCTTCTGCAAAAGCATTTCAGATTGCATAAATGTCCCAATAATGCCATTCCCACAAACTGTGCGCTAAATGTACGCATTCTTGGTTATGTGTGTTTATGGAAAACAAATATTTTGGAGAGAAATATTATTGTACACAATAGTCCAGCCTTCTAACGTACTTTTTACAATAAGTTTAAAATCACTTTGAAAAAGGAACCCAATTTATCCAGCTTCACAGATGAGAAAACCAAGTCATGCAAGACATTGCTTCACTAGTCAAAGGGCCCGTTTCAATTAAAGTGAACTGAGCAATTACAAGGCAACAATAAAAACATTGCTGATTCTTTTTATGAATCACCACTCATATGTTCACATTAATGCTGTTCAGGATTTCAGAAAGGTTTTGTAATGATGGTCCCAACATCTTGTTTTGTTTGTATTTTTTTCTCCATCAACACCAAGTTAGTTAGTTATTCTAAATTACAGTAACCATACTGTATTTTCGATGGAAACCTGAAATTTATATGCACAGAAATATGAAAAGAAAAGAAAAAATAGGTAGCTCTGAAATAATGTGAACTGCCCACTGGGCATTTTTTAAACTCATAGGCTCACAGATGTGTACTTGTGGGAAAGGACCTCAGGAGATCTTGAATCCACCCTCCTACTCAAAGCAGGGTCAGCTCTGACGTGAGACCAAGAAGCTTAGGACTTTGTCTAGCCCAATACAAAGAACTTTAAGATCTTCAGATAAAAAATGTTCTGTGAAAGCTATTAATGTTATTCAGTGTTCTCCTAGGAATGTCACTTACAGGGGCTTCAGCACTTATCAATTTCTGGTGCCTGGATCTTGCCTAGTATCCAACACCTTTGAAAGATGGTAGAAATCTGCCTCACAAGGAACTCTTACAGCTCTCTTAGCATTCTTTGATGCATCCCTTTGGGTACTGGGAATTGTATAGGTCTAATTGTAGCAAGTAAATCATGACTCAATCCCCATTCACTTCTGGTTGTTCTTCTTCTCGCTGGACCCTTCTACTAATCACACTGGCCTTGGTGAAGAGTGAGTCAAAGCTCTACTGTGCCCACTGTCACTAAATACATCCAACCCATTCTGCAGTGATCCTACATGTCCTTTGTTCAGCCCTTTAACATTAACAAAGTGATAAAATATATTCTTGATGTCCTTGCTATCCCTTGCAGGTTCCAAATTCAATTGAGCTTTGGTTTTCTTAACATGATCCATAAATTCTCAGGAAATGCCTTTAATTTAAACAGGAGAGATTTAGATCAGGACTGAAAGTTTGTCTAATTTTTAAATTACTTTCAGCTAAAAAAGCATTGGGAACAACCAGCCTAGACCATTCGATTGAGGCTAATGGACATATTAAAAGCTTAATTGAATATGTAAGATTTTCCAAATGGATGCCTATGTTACACAGGTTATTAGCCTTTAATTAGTGATATTTTGGGTGGTTTTTTCTATAAACATAGTGAAGAGACAGCTTTCTTAATTTTCCCTTAAATTTGCATTAAAAAAATGTCTCTCTTTTGAGTAGAAAATAAGGATGCCTTAATGGAAAGCATATAATTTGTTGATTTAAATCTCCATTACTCTACAATGGATAAAGCATACAAAATAAAATTATAACCAATTTGGAATTAATTACACAAAACCCAGGATTTAAAAGGGTAAGGATGAAAAATAGCCAGGGTGAAAAGAAGCAATGAAGACCCTCCTGTTGAGTCATAAGGTTTAGAGTTGGCACCCTTGTGAATTTAGCCTCAGACCTGATAAATGGTTTATGTCAGAAGGTGTTAGCAGCATTTAATCAATTGACTAATTTAAGAGCTATAAAATGATTCAATAGAATTTACTGCAATTGTAACAGTGCTTTAATTATAGATCTGAGAGTCCAATTTTTATGTTATACTTTCTATAGTATATTTAAATGTAATCACATATGCTCTGAACATGTTCCACTGTGATGACTCCAAAGGCCTCACTGAGGTCTGTGGTTTGTAACATTGTGAGATGTTTGATTTTAGTCATGCAGCAACAGTGGTACCATTCCCCTCAGTAAAATTTCTGGCAGAGAATATCTCAAGTCTGTCAGAGACAAATGACTATACTCACTCTGGTCCTTTGCCTCAGCACAATTCCCACCTTACCCATGCAAGAGTTCCACAGGAAGCCCACATTGGAACAGGTTTACCGGCAGGACTTGTGGCCCCACAAGGGACCAATGCTGGAGCAGTCTCTTGCTGAAGGAATGCACCCCATGGAAGGGATTCACGTTGGAGCTGTTCCTTAAGAACTACAGCCCATTGTAAGGACTCATGTTGGAGAATTTCATTGGCAATCTCTCCCATTGGATCGCCCCCGTAATGGAAAAAGGGAAGAACATCAAGAAGAAAGAGTGACAGAGACAAAACGTGATGAACTGACTTCAACCTCCAGTTCTCACCTCCCTGGGCTGTTAGGGGAAGGAGGTGAAGAAAACTGTGAGTGAATCTGAGCCCAGGAAGAAGGGAGGGGTGGAGGAAATTTTAACAATTGGTTTTAGTTCTCATTATCCTATGCCGATTAGTACTAAATTAAACCAATTTCTCTAAGTCTGCTTTGCCTGTGAAAATCAGTGATTGATCCATCCCTGTTGTTATCTCAACCCACAAGTCACAAATTATTTTTTCTTCTCCCCTTTCCAGGTGAGGAGTGATAGACCAGCATCAGTTCACACCTGGCATCCAGGCAGGGTCAACCCACCACATTTAGTGAAATATTCCCTCACCAATACTGCTGATAGAGTGGATCATTTAAACATTTCTTAGCCTGTTAAAGTCAGCCAGGTTCAAAAAGACTATATTTGAATATTTGTTTCTAGTATTACCCATTTTGTATGGAAGAACTCCCATCTTACAACTTAAAGTTGATCGGTATTTGTATGACTCCAGAGCTTACTCGATGAGTCTCTTAAAAGGGTTTAAGATTCTTTTATGCACACTGAGCCAGATGCATAGGAGAAAATATCTACAAATTATTCCTCAAGAGATCAAAACTACAAAAAACTTTACTGGGAAATCAGGGAATTTTGGAAAAAAGAGTTTAGCACAACATTCAATCAACATAAAGCATTTCACAAAGCACTAACTTAGCAGATTCCAGTCTATCCAACTTTAGGCTATTCAAACTTCAAGAGGAAGAAATTTGAAGAAGAAGAAAGATAGAAGAAATAAAGAAAATAACAAAGATATCTACCACTCTTGGTTCAGCAGTGTTCCAGCTAATATAAAATGTGAGGGATGAAGAGTCAAGACAATGTTCTCACCTCATGCTCTGGCTTTAAATACCCTTTGAGTTTCCTGGCCCCTTCCCCAAGGTGAGAATTCTGGTCATTTGGCAACTCAGGAGTTGGGTTAAGGGCTTTGGAGGTGAAGTGTGGAGAATTTCCTCCGGTATGCCAGGGACTGGTGGCCACTGCAGGGCTTGGATACAGTCCCAGGATGGGGGGTGCTGTATAGAGCAGTGCATTTCCCCACCAGGACAAGACTTGACCTGCCCTTTTCCCCACACATGCCCCTAAAATGTCTCAACCCAGTGAACTTTACAGCCTTTCATGATACTGTTTTTGCAATCAAATTTTTTTACTTGAAATGCAGGCAGTGGTCCATACAGTGTCAAATTGCTGCTTCTATTCTAAAAGAGAGGGAGGAAGGGAGAGATATTTACAACTACAACCAGGAGGAGAGCATGCCAGAGAACTGGGTGTCCTGCTCTTCTTACTGTGAAGAGATAGGAGGGAGGGAACTGCTGCTTGTTGTTGTCCCAGATGGTATCTAATAAATTAAACAATCCATCTCCCTCAGCACAAGTAATCCTTGTTTTTCATAGCTCCACCATATGCATCAGCATTTGATCAGTCCCAGCGATTTTCTGCCCAATTACTGCCTAGTTTGTCTTTACTGACACAGAATTTTGTACCTTCTAATGCCAAAACAGCCGAGGTGATTGTTGCCAGTGGAGGACTAGTGATAAAACATCTCCTGCTTCCAGAGCTGCACATGGAGGAGTTTATCTGTCCAGCATCTCACATTCTAATTTTCTGATATCTTTAATTTCTGCTTCAAATTCATTCTTAAGGTCCATGAGCTTGATGCTTAGCATCCTTTGTAATTTATCCTGGAATATTAATTAATAACTCAGTGAAAATCTAGAATTAGTAGTCAATGCTTAATTCAATCTTACCCAGAATTTGAAAAAAAAGAGAGAAAAGATAGTAAGGAAAAGGAACCAAAAATAAGCTATTAATTTTCTCTTCTTTTGAATTCCAAAAATTGAAAATTCTGTTAACTATTTTCTTAGAGCAGTATTGGTTGAGTTAATGTATGCTTTTTTCTTAGTAACATTTCTGTTACCTTTTTGGAGGATGAATTAAGCTTTCCATTTTATTTTTATTACTGGAGCCATCCTGTTTTGCGAGAGAAGGTCACATCTTGAGAACCGTGAGAGAAGGTCATGTCTTTTGAGTAAAAGTTTTGTCTTTTTTATATCTTATGTCCTAAGTCCCAGTAAAGACAAGTGTCAAGGAGTGAGTTAAAGCAGTGGGTCTCTGTTCACATTGCTTAGCTGTTGACTAACTCTTTGGCTCAGTCTGGAACTGGCTATCCATGCCTAAAAGTATGGACCTTAAGTATATAACATTAAGCCAGTTCACATTATTTAGTTTTGTCCTCTCATACATGCAAATGCTGAAGAAGAACTGGTCTTCTAAGACCAAGTGTCTCTCAGAAATCCTTCCTTGCCATGGACAGTCTTTGCTGGTAATAGATAACTTAGTAATATGATAGAAGTCCTGCCACGATCTCTACAGCATCTATTAAAGGCTTGGACCAGAGGTCTGACTTACTGTAGACAGCTACATCTGAGCTTTCTTACATTTTCTTAACATTAATGCTGAAGCAACAATGCTGAAGGTCACTTGCTTGTTTTATATAAGAAATTTTGTATTACTGTAGCATGAGGCAATATGCCCTCTAAATTCTATCTTCACTTTTATTAACACCCAAGATGACTGGATTTGTATAAATAGTTCACCGAATAGATCTCTGTGTTAGTTCTGATAGGTTCTGTCATTTCTTCTCAAATGTAAGTTGACAAAAAGGTATTTCTAAAATGACATCATGAGTTAGTAGTCCAGTTTGTGCATCATAGAATCATGGAGCCATTCAGGGAATGATCAAGAAGTCTATATTAAATATTTTTGATGTAAATATATGTATGTAGGAGAATGTGAGATTCACTTCTATAAATGTAAATATAGAAATATTCTGTCTAACAGAATTGGTTAACATGATTCTTAAATATACCATTACAAATAATTATGATAATTTTGAAAAATATTTGAAATTCAGTTATAGTTTAAATCTTGTTAACTTCTCTTCTTGATGTGGTGGGTTGAACTTGTCTGGTTGCCCGGTGCCTATTGGAATATGATCCTGTTTCAGGTGCCCAAAAAGCTGTTCTATCACTCCCCCTTCTCATTTAGACAGGAGAGAGAAAATAAAGTGGAAAACAGCACACAGGTTGAGATAAGGCAGTCTACAAAAGTAAAAGTGAAAGGTTGAACATGCACAAGAAGAGGAAAAAGATTCAGTACTTCCCATTAGCCATCAATGTATGGCCAGCTCCTGTGAAGCAGGGCTTCCACACCTGTATTGGTCATTCTGGAAGGCAAAGACAAGTGCCCTGCTTCTTGCTTTTCTTAGCCTTTACATCTGAACCAACATCATATGGTATAGAGTATCCCTTTGGTCAATTTGGGTCAGCTGTCCTAGTTATGTCCACTCCCAAGAACCTGCCCACCTCTATGTATGGAAGGGGGACACAATGCTGGGGAGACAGCACTGGTGTGCCAGTGCTGCTCAGCAGAGGCCATTGGTGTTGCTGCCAACACCTTTCCAGCAACAAATCCAAAGAACAGCACTAGGAGGGCTGCTCTGGTGAAAAATAACTCCATCTCAGCCACATTCAACATACTTGCCTTCTCTTTTCCTCAAAACCAGTACATAGGTAAGTACAGCCAGCAAATAAAAAGATGTTTTTATTCTTGTTCATATATCAGAATCTTATTGTATGTTTGTGTCTCTTCTTGGTAAGGGAGTCATCACTTTTGCTTATTCCATAGACAAAAAGAGAAAGAATATTGTAAATTCTGTGACATTAATTTGTAGCACAAGTGAAATCATGTCTGGTTTTCAAAGGCTGTTCAGAACAAATTAATGGCAAGGAATAAAACACTGAACAAAATGCTATTAAACACTGAAGGAGCTGCACTAGATTAAAGACTATCTATGGCGCAGTGTAAAATGCTGTTTGTAGTCTTAATTTGGTTTGGTTTGGTTGGATTTTTTAAAATTCCTTTGAATCCCTTCTCAGAGTGGCCACACGTTCAACAGGGCTAAGTGTGCATCCTGTATTGAGTCTCAATGACAGCATGTAACACTGATTGGGATAGAGTGACTTGAAAACTGCCCAGTGGAAAGGACATGGGGATGCTGGTTGACAGTGTCTGAACATGAGCCATTGTGTGCCCAGGTGGCCAAGAAGGCCAGTGACATCCTGGCCTGTAACAGCAGTAGTGTGGCCAGTAGGACCAGAGGGTGATTGTTCCCTGTTCCCAGCACTGGTGAGGCTACACCTCGAGTGCTGTGTCCAGTTCTGGACCCCTCACCACAAGAAAGATATTGAGGTGCTGGAGCAAGTCCAGAAAAGGGCATCAGAGCTGTGAAGGGACTTGGGCACAAGTTTTGTGAGGACAGCTGAGGAAGCTGGGGTTGTTTAGTCTGGAGAAAAGGAGGCTGAGGAGAGATTTTATCACTCTACAACTACCTGAAAGGAGGTTGTAGAAGGGTGGTGTTCTGTTTCTTCTTATAGGACAATAAGAAACGGCCTCAGTCTAAGTCACAGGATGACAGAATATTCTGAGTTGGAAAAACTGCATTAAAGGTTTAAATTAGATATTAGGAAAAAATTTCTTCACTGAAAGGATTGTCCAATACTGGAACAGGCTGCCCTGGGAATGAAGTCACCATTCCTGGAGGTATTTAAAGATATGAAAAAGAGACATGATTTAGTGGTGGACTTGGCAGTGCTGTGTTAACAGTTGACTTCAATGATCTTAGAGGCCTTTTCAAACCTAAATGATTCTATGACCCCTATGAAAGTATTTTATATTTGAAGCATGAGCTCTTTAAACTTTTTCCTCCCCCAGCAGATTGGTTTTATAAATGTAATTTTAATACCAGCATACTTTCCAGGCCACAGTGATAAAAGTTTTCAGCTTCAATTTCTTAATGCCAAACAACACAATTGTGTTTTCATCAGGTATCTATATATTTTAGGGCCAATATTTGAGTACTTCTAATGGATTTAGTGCTATCACATTATGCAGTGAGAGACTACTACCATTGTCAAAAATAACTGTTTTCCAGGCTTTCCTGAAAACACTAAAGAGAATGTTTTACATGATCACAGTTCAGATGAATAAACGTGTTATGTTACTGAAGAATGAAGAAAAAAAAGAGGGAAAAAAACGGGAAAAGGAAAAATTAAAAGAAACCATTTGGAAATAGATTCAACACAAGTCATATCTGGATCACAAGTTGGTAGAGGTAGTCAGGAATGGAACAAAACAGTATTCAGAAAAACTGATTAGGGCTACATTTTAACATTATTAATATAGGCAAAATAATATTAACACTATGAATATTATTTTTGAGTACTTGAAAGCTACTGTTCTAGCTCTAAAAATGGAATTTGGAAGGATCACTTTAGATCCTCTAAACTCCTCACAGAGTAGATAGAGTTGTGACTATGGAATGGCTTAAAGAAAAACAACTAGTTGAAGACTTGAAGATGTTTTGGTACCATGGATTGATACATTTGAGCTTCTACATGCTTTTAAAGTTACCTAGCAGATTTAGTTGTTCAAATTCTTGTTGTAGCCTTAGATATTTAAGTATTGAACTTTGAATACAGACTAATTTTTCAGAAATATGAGGTCAGATGTCTGGAGATTCTCAGACCGGGGCTGAAGGACCCATGAATTTTATATTTCAGGAGGTGGTCCTCACCCATATTGAAAAAATGTATTAAAAGGAGGCAGGCTTCATGTGCCTTGCTGAAACACAAATACCAATAAGTAAAAAATACAGAATTTTAGAATCTGAAAAGGCAAGTCCTAAGCAAGTACATCAATGTGTAACTTGTTTTGGTGGTTTTTTAATATCCACTCTTAGATCCCATGTTGAAATATAGAAACAGTTCAAGATTCAGAAACTCATTTTATTTATTGTGATTAGAGTTCTATCCAGTAGAATTAGACTGCATCCTTTAACAAAATGTATATTATATGCCTGATTTTGTTTTGAGTTGGCTGTGACAGACAAAAGAGGAGATGGTGGTGTTAATAGACCATGTAAGGGTTATGTAGCTCTGGGGTACGCAGGAGCCATCTGGCTTTTCAGGAATATACTGTGTCTTTCCGGGAAGGGTTTGTTTAGATTAGCTAAGAACAAAATAACAATTGTTAAAACTACTAGAGCACTGAAAATAGTGTTGCTTTTATTAGAAATTCACTTCTTTCCTAGTACATAGGACTCTCAATATACTTTTAACTGAGAGGAGCTTAAAATCCAATTATTCTCTTTAAGGGAAGTTCTGTAATTCTAGTCTGCTTTTCTGTTTTTCTCTTTTAATTCAATACAATGATAGCCAACTAGATATAAATAAAGCTAATCTAGAAAATTGGATTATTCAACTATTTGACGTTTAGGTATTGTTTTCTCAGTTTCCCATAGCATTGAGCAAGAGGTTGAAATTTAAGCAGACAAAATAGCAAAATTGCTAAGTATGTCTAGTGTTTTTTTCTTAAAATTGTTCTATGGAAATGTTTATGGTGATCCTTTATTTTTTACTTTTAGAACCTGTAAGATAAGTCCTGGACTGATTATTTCAAACCTTCAACTCCAAAATGTTCTGCCTCACACGGTTTCAGGAAGAGAACCTGATAAGGAAATACTATGGTAAAATATCAGTGTTTAATGGAAAATTACATCAAAAGGATTCAGAGAAGAAAGATAATATTATTGTTTTCAGAAGTTACTATCTATTTTGCGACATCATTATGCAAGTACAATTAATAATACACTTTGAGGGAGTAAAGCACTGGTTCTGACACCTGTCAAGCGATTTTCAACAGCTAAATATAAAACATAATGATGCAAATGAGTACCAATTGTGGCACTTAATTTTTCTTTTTTTTGTGAAAGATACTTTCTCTTTTCAAAGCTATGAAAATATTAGAGCATTACTATATAATGGAATGCATAAAACTTTATATTATTCTGTAAAATATAGAGCTATAATTTTTATTTTAATAATGTCTAATATATTGTTTTTTTCACAAGTTGCACGGTAATTTACATTAATAAAAATAAGGGCAGGTGTGGCTTTTATGTGTTCTTTTGTTGTGCACATATTTAATAAAAAGTTTCAAACCATTATTTTATGCAACAGTTCAATATGTTGGAATAAAAATTGTCCTATTTTAAGTTAATTATTTTTTGGAATGATGTTAATAGTTCTGGAATTTCAAGGCAGAAGGTTCAGGACATACAGGAAAAGGAATACTTTTCATACAATCATACAATATGTTGAAATCCATACTTCTGGTGAAGGTGAGAAATGCAAATTGAAATAATTCTTTCAATGCCTTGACATTTGTCTGCAAGTTCTTGCATTTCACGCATCATTTCCTACTGTCAGGAGTAACTGCAGATGGTGCCATTAGAACACTAAGATTGGTCATTATGGTTGATAGATTCCTTAAACAGGAAACTCTGTGAACTCCCTGTCATAAGGAGGTGAAATGGGATTGAGTTTCCAGGCTGAACAACCCCAACTCACTCAGCTTGTCTTCATAGGAGAGGTATTCCAGCCCTCTGATCATTTTCATGGCCCTTCTCTGGACCTGCACTAACAGATTGATGTCTCGTGCTGGGAGCCACTGAGACGGATACAGTACTCCAGGTGGTGTCTTACAAAAGCAGAGGTGAAGGAGGTGATCCTTCACATCTGTTAAGCACTGGTGAGGCCACACCTAGAGTCCTGTTTCCAGGTTTTGCTACTCAGTACAAGAGACATGAAACTACTAGACTGAGTCCAGCAACGGCCCCCAAAATACATTGAGGGAGTAAAGCACTCTCATATAAGAAAAGACTGAAAGAGCTGAGAGTGTTACCCTGGAATACAGTTTAGATCTGCTCAGAACAGGGGCAGTTCATTCTTACAGGTGCCAAAGAGAACACAGAGCACCAAAAGGACCACTTCTGTTGATATGAACTCTGCCCAAATGAACCCAGGAGGAATCTCTTCAATATCTATAAAACCTGAAGGGAGAGTGCAAGAAGATGCAGCCAGGGCTTTTTTTGGCGATGTCCAGTGACAGGAGTAGAGACAATAGGCAAGAGCTGGAACTCTTTTTTTCTTTTACAAACACTTTGTTTAGAAAAACTATCAGAATAGTTCTTTATTACTATAATATTGGAAATTTTAAGTCCTTGTTCTCTCAAGAATGTTCTCTGAAAATAACAATAGAAACTGGAAAACAATGAGGGCTTTAAAATTTTAGAAGTGGCAGAGTACATGAGCAAAACTGACAAGCCTTTTTCAAAATACAGATTTCACAAAATCACAGAACCATCAAGGTTGAAAGAGACCTTCAAGATCATCTAGTACAAACTGTCAACCCACTACCATCATAATCACTCCTAAACCATCTCTGTAATACTTCCCAAGTCTGTGACTCCACAACTTCCCTGGAAAACATATTTCAGTGCCTAACCACTAACATATTTCAGTAGCAACTGCTTCTGTAGTTTAAAGTATAATTAAATGCAAAGAAATCCCTTTAAAATACTTATAAGAATATTATAAATTAAGTGTTTGCTTTGAAGTCCTGTTGAATAAATAAAGCCCTTTATGTTTTTTTTAAACATACATGGTCAGTAGATTAACTATCAGATTTTAGGTAATACTTGAAAACACGCATTCTATAGAATCACTAGAAAAATAATCTGTGGGCTAAAAATGTAAAGTAACTAGAATTTATTTAATGAGGTATATTAACATGAAATGACAAGCTACCATTACATAAAGACAAACTGTCATTACAAAATAAAAATAGTGTAGCATTGAAATGAATGCACTAAGGGCTGGTCAGTGACTGGGAAATCAAAGAGAGATTGCATAAATCAAAAGACAGCCATATTGGAAAGGATCAGTAAGAAGAAATACATCAAATAAGTGATACTATATCTAGAAAGCTAGAAAGATTCATTCATGTATATTAGTAAAAAAAGTGTTAACAAAGAAACCTTTGGCATATAGGTAAACAGACAAGTGTACAGATACAATGCAGAAGCGGAACAGAAAAATGTCATAGATATGGAAATATCTTCAATAGCTTGTGACACTTTTTTGTTTCAGCAATCACTGAAAAAAGACTAATTTTATTCACATACTGCATAGCATACAAATAAATTTGACAGGGAGATAAGAATATGGGCCCAAAGGAAGAAAAAATTAGCAACAAAAGTTTTATGTTATCTCAAGTACAACAAAGCATAAGGAAATGACCCTAAAGCAACAGAACTAGTCAAAAGGATATTTCAAGTAATGCTTGTTACTATATCAAATTTATAGAAAAAGAATATGCATGCCCTAAGAACTAAAGATACTAAAGTCTAGAGGAATTATATATCTGTCAGCCTAATTTTTATCTGGAAAATGGCTCATCAATATACTTTAAAAAATCAGCTTTAAAGTAAGAGGCATAGGAAAAAAGGATAGCTTTGTCAAAAATGTGAAAAAGGCCCATCTTCATTCCTTATCAGCCTAACTACTCTAATCCATAGGGGGAGCAACATAAGTAATATAGCTTTTTATTTTCAATAGTTGTCTCTGTCACACATCACATAACAAAACTTATGAAATATGGTTCAAATATAATGACAATGTCACAATGCACAAAGGTTTGTGGGGAGGAGGAAAATTGACACTCTACGTGTCAGCAATCACAGACAAACCATAAAGGCATATTTTTTAGGCAATGTGTAAGGGTAGGTCCTTACTATATGGATTAATTAATCTCAGATCTTATTTCAGTCTATATTTTCAGTAACCAATGTATTTCAGATATTTTCCTAAAGGAAAATAAGATTTTTTTTCCCTTAGGAAAATTTTCCTAAAGGAAAAGGACATTAATTAATCTTCCTGACTCTTGGATTTGTTTATATAATTTCTAAAAATATTTCCTAATGCAATTTACTTACTTCCTCTTTGCTCTCTCATCCATAAACATGATATTGAATCCAAGTTTTACTCAATATGGTGTATTTTATTAGGGATGCTTGAGATTTCATTTCTGTTTTCTTTTTAACCCTGAAATAGGTTCCGTCCATCTGCCAAGGTTGTGTTCCTGTAGTAATCAGTAATTAATCATCAGTGATTTGTGATTATAGCCTTGAACCTTGTTTACTGTCCCACGATTTCACTTTCAAGGCTATTTCTGTCAGCTTCTGCTTGCTGTTTCAGGAGTCCCTGATATGATCCCATATTTCTTCAGTAGCTTTGAAACTGTGGTTTTATTTACACAACCCAGCCACTCATGAGTATGGCTTTAAGATCACTGAAAAGTCCACTAAAAAATATATGAGAGCTATCAGAAGACACACATGCATTTAAGTATTATGTTTTGCTAATTACTGTACAACCAGTGTCTCATTACCAGAATTGTTTTTTTGATTTTCCTCAAAACAGGTCCTTGAACACTTCATATTTTATTATAGTTGCAAGACTTCCTCATCTAACTTCTTTCATTTTAAAAACAAAAGGTCATTACTTTTTGCATTTCTGCACAGGAAAATTTAAAAGACAGGATACTTTCACTCTTCCGGATTTTTTTATTTCTCAGATTTGCCACCAGTTAACAGTATAATTCATCACAAGCTATTTCTAGCTAATCTAAACTCTTTATTGAACATTTAATAATTTATTTCAATGTGTCTAACTTGCATCATACTGAAATTAAATGTTTTGTTTTAATAAGCCATGGGGAATATTTTCATTGTTTTATTTGGTTTGTTGCTGTTGTTGGTTTTGATTTTTAATAATATAATTAGATTTCTGAAGCCTTATTATAATTATTTTTGGTAGTTTATCTCTTCCTGTGAGTATTAGCACTACTAAAGGAGAAAAAGTATTTCATTAGTTTCTTAAGATGAGTTTTTTCTGACTCTGAATAGGGGACAATGTGTCCTCATTGCCTATCCTAAAAGAGTATAGGTGGGAAGGAAAGTACACATATTCTTAGAGTGTTTCACATTAATAAATTAGTTTCTGTTATGGCCACATCATCAACCCACACTATGGTTCATAGCCAGAAAATATTCCAGAAGAGAGGGAAAAACCCTAAATCACTTTTTTTTTATTATTATTTCCGATGTGGTTTGTTTTAAACTTTATCTGTGCTTGAAAAAAAACATTCTGGTGGACTAAACTTGTATTTTTTGTTTCCTGTTGAAAAGAATAATAGAATTGTAGTGGGGGTTTTGCCTAAATTTCCCATCAAAAAAATCTGATTACACTTAGAGATTCATTTTGAGGTCCTCAGCCTGGAGAGGGTGGACCTAGATGAAGGTAAAACAAACCAGTAAAGTATTTTTAACTTTCTACATTAAATTCCTAATTTTGGCTTTGTAGCATCAAAAATTACTTTCTCATTGGTGACTAGTTCTTTGTATTCCTAATTTAGGTATTAGTAAATCAGCATTGTCAATGAAGAAAACTGAAAAGTTTTGAATGTCCCATGAGGTGTTAAAGATAATCTTTTGTGTTCCCTGCAATAAGTGAAATGTTAAATGTTTCTGTATGATTTAATGTATAGTAAACCACTATTAGAAAAATGAGAAACCAGCAGGATGTTTAAAACAGGCTCTTCACATGCAGCTTTGTATTTTTGGTTTCTACCTGGAGTTGAAAACAGCAAACTGCCTCTTGATGAAAAGAGACTTAGCAACAGAGATAAAAAACATAATTCTGTAGAACTGTAGCTCAGCAAAAGTTAGGACACCTAGGCTCTCTCTAGGGAAAATGAAAAAAAAATATATATTCTCAAAATTCCATCTACCAGCAGACAGGCCAGGAAATATTTTTTTGAAACTGGGTCACTGTGATGTAAAGAACACACCTGAGTTCAGAAGACACTACTGAGAGAAATGTGAGTTTTCCATTTAGTTCAACTAAGAATAGTTAGACCTAGGGTGTCAATTTTTTGCAGTTTATGTTTTACATTTTTTGGACTGAAGAAAAACTCAACAAAAAATTACCAAATTACCAGAAGTGAATAGGAATTAAATCTGTTTTGTTATCTAAATGTCCTAATGACAAATTAAGAACAGTAGAATTTAGACACCTAAATTCTAAAGTTCCTGTAAATGATACTCCTAAGAGTCTATCAGAATTTTTAGACCTTGATAGGGAATTTTGCTTGTCCATCTCTATTCATGTCCTGCATATATAAGTCAATACAGTAGAGTGCCACGATAAATTCAAAGAGCCATCTCTGAAAGTTATCTAGTCTTCTCATCCTAAAAATGCAATTATATATTTATTGTAAACCCATCTAGATCAGAATACAAGAGAATGCCATGCAGGAAATGTATTTGTTGAAATCCTAGTAGATTCTGAAGTTACTGACAATAGGTGACTGCAAAATATTTCTCTCTCATGCAGCTAAAAAAACCTAAAGATTTTTTTTTTCATATCATTTACTTATTGAGAATGATATTGATTAAGTTGTATCAAGAGTGGTACTGAGAAGAAGGAATACCTAAAACCTTCTAAAGAAAATAGAAGGGTCATAGAGAAAAGAATTACTTAGAAACTGTCATTTTCCAGTTTTAATTCAGGTTTAGGTGATTTGCTCAGTCTCAGGTAATGAACTCAAGCTAAATTCCACTTCACCAGCAGTGGGGCGTAACAGTGCCAATGCATTAATCTTATCTAATCAATTTCTTCAGATGCATTAACTGTATACACAAAATTTATGGTCCTCGCTTTCTTTACAGCTCCTGAACTACTATCTCCTAACTAAATTATAATGGATTTATTATTAAGGAAGGCAAGTTACTTTTCCTGGGGATAGCAATGCTTAAATAACTAGAACTTAATGGAGGATGTTTATCTGAAACTATCTCATGTGGGAAATGCTGAGAAATTTTTGAATAATAATAGATAAATATTTTTTTAATAATTAGATGTCTGTATTCTTGGTTAGGCAACAACACTATCAACCTTTGAATTAGGTCTTTGAAGGCAAGTATATTTGAAGGTAAACTATGATGTTCAATGTTGACACAATTTTGTATGTTTCAATATGCATACATTCTGAGTTGCTAAAAAGTCAAAACCATGTAACTTTTAGCATAAATTTAGCAGTGGAAGATAAATTTGTTGAGGATATGTCTGAGGTTTGTGTTAAGCATGTAAATAAATTGTTTCTTTACTTTTGCCTACATGAGAATTAAAGCAAGTTCAGATTAATTTCAAAACCAAGGGGAGCTAATGACAAAGGCAATTTGGTAGCTGGCTTTTGAGTTCTGAGTAACATCACTTCCTTTTAATTCACTGTAAATCAGAAATATTATCAAATCTTAAAGGCAACAGAGAATTTGTCACAGATATCTATGACATGATCCAACTACTTATTAAGCTGACTTTATTTCAAACAACTTAGATTTAATTTCTCTCAAGATACAATACAAATGGAAGATCCATGATTTTCTAAGGAATGTCAATATATGTTGCTTATGAACATTCTTCCTACAATGATAATTAAAACCCCAGACACTTACTGTCTCTAGAATGTTTTATATTGAGAGCACATAATTTAGTCCTTGTTTTTATAAAAGAGCCTCTGATATAAAAAGACAATAAAAATGTCAACAACAAAAATGCATACTATTTTATCTGAATTGTATTAAACCCAGACAAAAAGTAATTATTTTAGGCATAAAAATGTCCCATATTGTGTAATTCTTAAGAACTTTCATGTTATTCAAGCACTATAAAAAAGCAGTACCTTTGAATAAAGGATGCTACTTTTGAAATATAAGCTTTTTGAGTTTAAAGATCATAAATTCCTATCTCCCTGAAGCTTCCCACACTTCTTTGTACTCAGATGAAAACAATTGCAAAGGTAGACCAAAGCATTTCCACTGAGTGTAAATAGATATTTTACCACATAACTGTGTTTTTCCATCTTTTTTTTTCTTTTTTTTTCTTTTTTCCCCCGGTCAGTCTGAAAAATGAATGCCTAGATAAATATGCTGTGGAAGTATTGCACTGCCAAAGAAAGGAAAAAATTCTTTTGAATAGATGAGAATATTTTCAGAGCATTTAATTCAACAAAGAATCCTTTGTTGTTATATGTTGTATTTAGGAAGATGCATGAAATTAGTAACGGTAAAAGGTCAAATATTCAGACTCCAGGAAGTTGTACTGCTAGAAGTAGTACAAATCTCCAATTGAAGTGAATTGGTTGCTACGACAATAAAAGCTGGCAAAAAATAATTACAAATTCAGAGTACATATATAGTACATTGCCACTAGCACTTGACAGAACCTATTTGCATATCTAGTTTTCAAACCTTAAAAGCAAGCAGCAATGCCTATGAAGAATTATTACTTCTTGAGACAATGGAAATAAATTTTCGTCATATGTTTAGTCTATGGGGAAAGTAAGACAGGGAATGAGGAATTGATCCATGTAATAATATTCTTTAGGAAATTAATAGATTTTTTTCCTTTGTCAGAATGCCGTGGTCCAACTCTCCTTGCCTGGCTTCATACAATAAGGAATTTGCACCCATAGGCGGGAAAAATACAGTCATAATTCTTGAGTTATTCCAGCTTTAGGGGGTTCAAATAATTTTTTTTTTACCAGAAATAATCAGTTTTCAGAATAGGTGTTATGAGAGCTATGTACAGCCTCTGCTGTCAAAGGACCTGTCTACTTAAAATCACCCCCACCCACCCAAAAGAGATGATGCATAATTTTGCAAAAACAATAATGTTTTATTATTTATGTTAATATTGTTCAGTACTAGGCAATCAGTATATTACTGATATAATGCTAAAAATACACAACCCAATTTCTCTTAACAAATTTTTATCAATTCCCATAGAAACAGTTTTCCTTTTCTGTGTTTGTAGCTATGAAAAACAGAACAGGAACAATGAATAACAAAAGGAATAGTTTGGCCATTGCCATTTTTCCATGCAATTTATGAAGTGGTGAGCATGATTTCAAACAAGATCAATGTGCTTCTGAAGATTTAAAGACCAGCAGGATTCTCATCCCCATCACCAGACGCAGCAGGGAGAGGGCGAGCGTCTCTCAGAGGGCCAGAGCAGCCTTGGCTGATTGGATCTGGTTCTTCCCTCCTGCTCCCTTCCCACACAGGGAGTTCCTGAAGGCAGGCAATGGAGGCAGAGAATGCACACTGGGATCTCCAAGCATGACCCTCAGCATAATGAGAAAGTAAGGCACAATGCCAGCATCAGAATCATGCTCCTCCGAGAAAAAAGACAAGGAATCCATCACAAACTTCACCTCTCTCCAGGTAGGAGGAACTGTGTTACTGCAGTTTACTGCAGTGTTCAAAACCAGAAATTTGTAATTGGAGTTACAGTTAAACTAGTATAACTGTACTAGTATACCAGTTAAAGCACAGATTGGACTGACAGTTGCAGACTGACAGCTTCACCCTTATAGGTATGCTTCATTCTTTTCCTTTGGCAAGATTTTCAGCGTAACAAACAAATCCAATGGCATCAATGTTTTGGGAATAGAAGACTAGGGTACTAGTGAAAGATTATATTTCACTATAGTAATTGCTCCTTTTCTATAAATACCTCCACACTTAACCATCCAGAAGCCAGTGAAGATGAGATTGGCTTGTATTAGGAATGTTAGGACTGTTGTCACTTCTTCAGTTGGTCCAATCCGGAACCTTTCCTGACCTAGCAGCTGGAGGTCAGACTCATGTTCTGAAACTCAGGTGTGAGCTACAGATGCAGCTGCTGCTTTCCTGTATCTGATACCAATGGCCAGGGTGCCTACCACTTGGTCTGACTCCAGTAGCTGCTTCTAAATTTCACTCACACACACTCAGGTCTCTCCTGTGCCCTTGCAGCACATACAGACACACACAAACACACACACAGAGAGAATATAGAGTGAGATTGCGATTAGATAAAATTAAGAAAAGATTTAACAGGAAGATATGGGAAGACAGGAGAGACTGCAGTGATCAAGCACAGAGTTCAGCCAGAGAAGCACACTGACAAGTTCTGGTTTACACACTACCAAACCCCTTTCATATGCCTATCCCCATCTCTGTTCCCCCTGGCTCCCCTTCCCTTGAATATCAGTTGACGCTGTCCCACTAACCCACTCCAGGATGCAGAGCTGCCAGGTTCTCATTCTCATCCATTGCAAATTCCTGGTTTGCCTCCAGGTTTTCAAAAGTCCATCAATTCTACATAGCTGTGCAATTTAGCATTGTCTCCTATTGGAGTAAAAAAACCATAAGAGGTTAGTAAGGCTTTTTTAGAATAATAAGAATGAAAAATAACACCAGACTAATACTTTAAGAATTAATTTTTTTAAGTTTTTATTTGCAATAAAATTTTTTTGAGCTTCAGGACTTTCCTTAATGTACTCTGTACAGGATTAGGCCTTGCTATTATCTTGGGTTTGTGATGTGGGGAGAAAGGGTGAAGCAGAAATATCCCAGACAGCTAGCAAGAGAGTAAGATAAAAAGGTCTCAAGCTGGGCCAGGGAAGGCTCAGGTTGGACCTCAAGAAGATTTTTTTCATTGAAAGGGTCATTAAGCATTGGAATGGGCTTTTCAGGTAAGTGGTGGAGCCACCATCTCTGCAAGTGTTAAAGACAAGACTGGACGTGACAGTACTGTGGTTTAGTTGACAATGATTGTGGTGTTTGGTTAAAGATTGGCTTGATGATATTGGACACCTTTTTCAGCCTTAAAATTCTATGATTCTGTTGAAATTGAAAGCAGAAGAATGGAACATTTGTGATTTCTGACTTGAAGAGTTTCCTAGGTAACACTTCTGAAGCTAATACACACTCAGTGTCCTGCAGCTTCATCATTTTCAATGAGAACATATCTCAGGAAATAAGACTGAGTCTACCATATGTTCATGGTTGCTGAGATATTTCTTCATTTTTCTACACATAAATTTTGTTCCAGTGGAGCTTGAGGACTTGTGACACGTTTAGAATTTGCAGTTTTGACAGGGCCATAGGACAACCAGAACTGTCAAGACTGTAGTACACATATTGCTAGCACAATATAAATGAAATATATAATATATTGGGTGTAAATCAGGTCTGCTGCTGATGACAACAGTCTGTGTAAGTTGAATAACTTCAGCATGCCCTGAATATGTCAAACACAGTATGTTTGTATACACAAACAGGGAAACACAGAGATGGGGCCAATGCTGCAGAGGGGGGTGTATGGATACAGTTTATAAAAAATGGATGACACAGAATGCAAACATACTTAGCTACAAGAGGCTGATGACTATATTTATCTTTGTATTCAGTATTGTGTCTAGTTGGCAGTATTAGGCTTCTAGAAGTTGAAACAATCAGTGACTGATGCAAGGAAAGTTCAAAAGATGAAAATATTTTTGTTTCTAAAGTGAAAAACCTCCATTTTATATATTAATTTTGGCTTTGACTAGTTATACAGTCATAGTGTATTGAAAGAAATCTTTATTAAAAGAGAAAGCTTAATTCCCAGAAATGTTTATTTGATGCTATCTCAAGAATTTACTGCTTTTAGAAACAAATCTTCAATGGATTATCATGTTGTTCTTGCTTAAAACCTGAGGAAACAATACTTCCAAGTACCGTTGTACTTGAATGCATGCTTTGGACAGTGTAGTCTAAGTTGATATCCTAAATTTACATAAATGACTTTGTAGATGCCCACCAACTGAACAATTTCTCATAAAATCTATTTCAGAAGGTAAAAAAAAAAAAAGTTGAAAAATGCAAAAAGTGCAACACTTTTCTAGAAGATGCTTTACACTTCCCAGCATCCTCTGGGGAGTCTGATTATGATGAGGCTTATGATTTAAATCTTTTAACAGCAGGTATTAGAAGACTGCTTCTTCTAAATCTATTTTCAGAAAAGGTGTATATCTCCTGGACATTATGTGAATCAAAACAAAGATAGAACAAGCTATAAGAATAATAAATATAATTTAAAAGTTCAGTCTTAGAGAAAAATAGATTATTTAAGAAAAAGAAAGACTGATGTAAATTACTCTCATCATGTGCATGGCGCACATATGACAAGACTTTGTACACTTTACAGTCAAGAAACCCAGGTTAAGTGGGTTGCACAGATAAATGTTACATTGTTCCATCTTAAGCAAAAAAATAGTTTAAAAAAGAAATAACTACCTAAAATTTACTCTGTATATGGAAAATATTTACAATTTTGTTTACTACAAAAACAAAGGTAGGTATATCTGCTATGAAAAAAGATTTCAACTTGGAGTTCAATTTGAGAAAGGTATAAGGGAGAGTAAAAAAAAAAAATTCACCATTACATTTTGGCTAATAAAGTTGAAATATCTTTGGCCCTGGAAAGTATATACAAGGTTATTATATTATAACTGATTTGCCCATTCCTAATTTTGTCTAAAAAGAGATGGAGTAGATTAATTTCAACAGAATTAGATCTTTTATGGCAAATTTTATTAATAAATTGATTGCTTAGCAGGGACTACTGTTCATTTTCCTTGGGGTATTGTTGCTTGAGTCACATTGTTTCTCTTGCTCTCTGAGGTAGCTCCTGTGACCACCCTGCTTAGCTCCTGCCCTCAAGACATCTTGGCTATGAAACACATCCTTTATGTCTCCAACTTTCTGTTCAGAAAAGATATACAGCTTTCATAGCTTGCCTGCATTTAAACTTAAAATTTTCAAATCTGCTAAGAGGTTTTTTTCCTCTAAACATGGTATTTCTTTTCTCAATCTAGAGGCTTTTACTCGCATAACACTTTCTTTTGCTCTGCAAAAGTAAGGAAAAAGCAGTTGGCACATTACAGAACACTTCCACCATCATCTTCATCTCCATTTAAAATTATTTTCTCAATTAAAAAAAAATACTGAAAAGAGTACTTCTCAAACATATATTTGAATAGTGAGCTAAACATTACTTTACCAAAATACAGATATCTAGACTTTAAGGCTCTCAATATATGTTGATATAGATATACATGAGAAGATTAACTATTTTGAGCCTCTTTGGGAAAGTAAAGTAAGTCCTGTATTTCTTCACAGAAACGAATGCAGAAGGCTTGTTTTTTCAAGATGTCCAAGAATGACTAAATTTCAGATGATTAAAAATAAAGAAAATTTCTACACACCATTTTTTGTCAGATGGAAATTATTGAATGTTTTACAGCATAGAATTTGCTTTGTCAGTTTAATTTCACAGATCACAATGTGGTCTGCCCACAGACAGATTAAATGAGCAGCTTCAAATTAATGATCTCTTTCAATAAATTTTCTGATGGAGTATCCATACTAAGCAGAGGAAAAAAGGCAACTCTCTTTTATATTTTTTTAGCTATAATTAATGGATATTATGAAGAAAAAGCTGCAGTCATCTCATTTTGAAAGCTTTTTTAAGGGAAAGAAAATGGAAAAGGCATTCTGCTAGGGGGTATTTTATGCACTTATTTGAAGAGGGTTACATTTGTTCCCAGGAATATTTAAGAGAGATATTTTGATAATATGCTATAAAGCTTTCTTTTTGTCTATTTTGACCATAGAACTGAATGTATGTGGATCTTTTTCATAGCAACCCAGAAGGTTGTCCTAGTTCTGCAGACCCATCTGGAGACTTCATCTTTTCACAGGTTCTTACTAGCAGACCATCACTACATATTTTCCCTCCAAAAATTATCATGAGAAATATGATTTGTATGAATAGGGATCACTGAAGTTTCCCAGAAGATTTGTGACTGTGGGAAACTAGAAACCTAGACTGTGAGGTTTGAATGCAACTCTAGTTGCAATATATGAACAGTGTTTTTTAGGAGGGGTTTTGGAAGAACTTGGAACTAACTTAGGGTTTATCACTGCTGCCCTTCAGCTGTCCACATAAGAAAAAGTGTCAGTAACAGAATTCAGGACTAGAAGCCTATCAAAGTATTGTAAACATTTTCTTTGCCATCTCACTATGAATTTATGATTCTTTTGAAACAGACAGATGACTGTACAAATTCATAATATTTTAGCATAATCGTATCCTATATCTTACCTTCTGAAAGGCTATTCAAAGAATATTCTCTCGGTCTGCAGTAGGATTTTGGATGTTATTTCCTCCCTGATGCTGAATTTTCTCTTGTCTCTGTACTTTATGCTGCTCAAATGTCACTTGAACAACGCTTGTGGTATGCAGTTTACTTCCACTTACTTTTCACACACAAAACTAATTATTCATTCATTTATTTTTGTTGCCTTATAGGGCATATTGACCATTGTCATACAGTAAATGAACTATACTTCTTTATTTAATCTTTAATATAGGTAGATAGCACATTATTACTGATCTCTGCATGCTGTCATATCCCCAGATGAAGTTATATCCTAGGAAGTCTTTGCAAAACAGGCTTTTAATCTTTGCTAATTCCTGTTCTGCTCTTGGCTAATTAGAAAGTAGTAATGAAAAAATCTGCAAACGTTTCAAAATTGCTTCCATGCTAAATTTCAGTAAAATTTGTATTCATTAATATTGTTTTTCTTCAATGATAAGGACAGAATCTCAAGTCTCAAAGATATTTCAGAGGAGGCAGAGATTCAAAGGATTATTTTAGCTGGCAGTAAGTAATGTAGCTAGACAGAGAGGGCAAAACCTGGGTGAAAACCTTTAAATATTCAATTGTACAAATAGGAAGAAGAGAAGAAAAAATAGGAAAATAAGAGGGAGGGAGAAGGAAGGAAGGAAGGAAGGGGTGGAAGGGGTGGAAGTGGCGGAAGTGGCGGAAGTGGCGGAAGTGGCGGAAGTGGCGGAAGTGGCGGAAGTGGCGGAAGGAAGGAAGGAAGGAAGGAAGGAAGGAAGGAAGGAAGGAAGGAAGGAAGGAAGGGGAGAAGAGATCACATGAGTATTATATTTTTATTTGCTCATTTTCTACTCCAAAAAAAACAACTTTCAATGATTTTCATCTCCAAATTTTCTCCAGATGATTGGAGACTGCTGCTATTTTTCAATACAAGACTGAAAATCTTTTTCAGCAAGAAGGTTGTGAGTCCTAGACAAAGTTTTTCTCATTTAGTGACTCCCTTTCAGGCCAAAAAATTTTAATAATCTTATATGATATATGATATAAGATTCTTCTCCACAGGCATGAAGTGCAATGGCAAATAGTGAAATCCTCACAATCTAATCAGAGAAACAAGAATGCTGGTTCTACTTCTCCTGACAGCTTCATGAGTCACTAATGACCCCCATTACCATAAGTAAATGGAAGAGGGTCTTCAGATCATGTCAAAAACTGAGAAGAAGTACTGCTTAGTGGTATGGATATATAAGATGCAGGGGAAGTGCATTTTAAGATTGTTCAGGACATCTGGGATATTTAGAAGAAGAAGCAAAGCAGGGAAAAGGACATATCAAGGTTCTTTGGAGGGATCAATCATGAGAACATTGATGGGCAGAAGGTATGGCTCTGTGTTTAACAGGCTACTGGTCAGTATATATGTCTGACCATGTTCTGCACCTGATGAACAGTTTTTCATCTTGAATTCCACTTCTAATTATTTTCCTGGGTGAGATTTTCTTTCATATATTCTGTGTACCTATGTGCGTGTGTATATCCAGAGGTTTATATTACAGCAGATGGATCAAGATCATGGATCAGGGGGGACAATATTTCTCTGATACGAGCAGCTGGAACACAGGAAGGTATATACAGTGGTGAGTGATCACTAGCAAATATCAAGTCAGACTAATCAGCCAGTTGGATAAAAGTCTTGGGAGCCCTCAGTTTGGGCCAGACCAGATAATGAAGAGAAGAGAGGGCCTGCAAACTGGCTACTGGAGGGACCAGTTGATCTAAACCAACTGGTGGAGAGGCTGTTGAGTCAACTGAGAAACACATTTGCGTGTGTGTGCACACATGAGGCAACTGGAGACAGGAAGATCCAAGGGGGGGTGTGTGTGTGTGTGTGTGTGTGTGTGTGTGTGTGTGTGTAGGTGGGGCATGTGTGTAAAACTATACACATTGACCTGCAGACCTCTGTAACACTCATGACAAGATGTCAGCAACAAGATGCCAGGAGAAAGAGGATAGTGGGACAGTCTGGGGATCTAGCAGAAGACCCTCATTCTGAACTGCCCTAGCACAGAACGAATCAAGGCAGCTGTCGCTGTTTGTGTGTGTATGAATGCTGTGTATCCTGGGTTAATTTTTTCACTGGCTGTACTTGTAGTGGATATGTATTGCATAGATGCGATTTTGTGTGTCTAAGGAGAACATAAACTTGCCCTCTCTACTGGTGGGACTTAGGTCAGGGAACTGAAAAATCTTGCCTTTTCCCAGTTACCACATTCAACAATACCTAACTAGTTTAATCTCTATTTCATCCTAAGTGTCAGATTGTGTCACTATTATATTTTAAAATTCACCATAATTGCTTCATATTCCATGCCTCACAGAATAAATTAGCCAAAAAAAACCGTTTAAAATTTTATTTTCAAGAACATAAGCCACAAAAAATTATTTCTGATTTTATACATATTTATATATATATATATATAAATAGATGCTGTGGGTTTATATATATATATATATAAATAAAAGTATCTTTTTATAGATTTACCTTAAGGTCAACTTTACGTAGAATTCTGTAGAATAATTGTAGCAACAATCCAGAAAGAAAAATCTGCATAAAATTTCAAGGAAGACAAATATATTGTGCCTTTTGTAGTAGGACATGCACTCTTACATATGTTCCAGTGACAGGGAAATAAATAAGTATGCGGGTGTTGAGTAAATAAAGGGTCCCAAACTAAAAGGAGGACAGGAGTTTAAAAATACAGACAGAAAGAAACAACGAATAATTAACACAGATTAAACAAGAACTTGAAATTGTTATGCAAATTTACCTTGCCGATTGCAAGCATTACTCATTAGGGATTTGTTAAATGGATTAGTGAAGGTGTTGCAAATTTGGACACCTAAGAGCTAAGAGCTGCCTGAACTAAATCTGAAAAATGTCAAATGTCTCTCAAGTGGAAAGGATTCCAGCAGTTTTTACCATCCTTGTCAGCCACATGGACAGTGGGATTGAATGCACTCTTAGCAGGCTTGCCTGACAACACCGAGCTGTCTGTTGTGGTGGACACGCTGGGTGGAAGGGCTGCCAGGCAGAGGCTGCTTGAGAAGTGGCCCCATGAGACCCTCATGACAGCCCATGAGAAACTTATGACATTCAGCAAGGTCAAGTGCAAGGTTCTGCATCGGGGTGAGAGCAGTCCCAAGCACAAATATCGACTGGGTGGTAAACAAATTGAGAATAGCCCTGAAGAGAAGGACTTGGGGATGCTTGTGATGAAAAGCTCAATGTGATGCAGCACTGTACACTTGCAGGCCTAAAAGACAACAACATTCTGGGCAGCATCAAAAGCAGTGTGACCAGGAGGTGAGGAATTGAGGTGATTCTCCCCCTCTAGTCCACTCCTGAGAGACATCACCTGGAGTATGTGTCCACCTCTAGAGCTGCTAACACAGGAAAAATATTAACCTGATGGAATTAGTCCAGAGGAGGGACATTAAGTTCATCACAAAACTGGAATACTCTCTTACGAAGCTGCAAGCTTTGGGGTTGTCCAGCCTGGAGAGGAGACAAATCAAAAGGATTTTATCCAGGGTATTGCTCAAACCATTAAAACATTTAAATTGGTCTAAGCAGAGTGAGAGATGCCTGTGGCAATATGCAGGACAGCGCAAAATCCATATTGGAAGAGTTCTCTTACAAAATCAGTTAGAAGCTTTATTGTGGAGGTCTGAAGTGTAGTCCATCACCTTGACTGACATCTGTTCATGCCCACATATTCACATTGTCTTGCTGATGGTGACTAGACCCCTAACTAGAATTTTCACACTATAGTCTAAATTGAGATATGATGCTAACAAGACGGTAACAGCATATGCTTTTGTCTGTCAATTAACGCATATCTTCTAATTTTACTGTGACGTCATATTAACTATGGAAATTAATGGACTTACTCTGATATTGCTTATGATGGCAGAAATATGAACAGGAATTTTTTACCAGAAGTTTGTCATTATTTTCTGGGATTCATTTTCTGTTGCAAGACATGTTATTTATTTTATTATACTTTACAAAGCAGTGGTAGGTAAAGTTTAAACATATTCATAGATCAAAATTTCACTTTGGTTCATTGTGGAAAATTGGCTTTGTCCTTGGTGTTAATTTGAAAAAGAAAAAAATAAAAGAATCTAAGTTGCAAATTTGCTTACAAAACAAATGTGCAAATATTTTAATGAAGAAAATCACTAATGCAAGTATGAAAATTAACTGCTTTGGTTACCAGACAGCACTTGGACTGGCACAAACTAAAGCAGAAGTGAGATTACCTAACTGCAGACATTCCATGCAAACTGAAATTTTGTGGAACATCATTGGCACATCTTCATGTTGAGGACGACAGGAAATTTTACCATAAAATACTGAAAAAGTCATTCCAGGGCAAAGTAGCTGAATTTTTTAAAAGAAGGAATTAAATATTGTATTCATTAAATCATTGTTAATAAAATAATTAATTTTAATTAGACTCAGACTTAGAAATAACAATATGCATGTTAAGTTCAGAAAGTATGCATAGACTTTCTCACATCTCTTCTTCACTTTTTTAATACAAAAATCTATGTGTAGAAAGTCCAGTCCAGAAATGCTGATGTGATAACCAGGATTGGACACAGTTTCTGTTTGCTTGCTAGCATTGCAAGTGTAAGTGTTGATGAAAGAGTTGTTGCACGGTAAAAGACATGCAGAAAACAAAAATAAAAGCCCCATTTTTTTCAACCAAGGACTATTCTCCAGACAGCAGTTATCGTGATTATTATTAGTAACTATTCCCAATACCTTCAAAAATAGTATTTACATGCTCTTGTTAAATCCTTGTGTTTATTAATATAACTTTAAATAAAGGGTAAGTACAACCCATCATTGTGATTATAGCCACAATATAATCACAAATTATAAAAAAATTTAATCTGTTTTTTGTTAAATCTTTAGTTATCCAGATCAATCTTCATTTATTTTTATACTGTAGCTTTAAGCATGCTGTCAATTTCAATTTTTTTTCTCTGAAATTATATTTCAGGACTGAAAACAAAATTGTATTTTATCCAAGGCATTTCTTCAGTCTTGTTTTATGACCTGTATGATTTTTTACCACTCTTTTCATCTGTATTATAATGAGAATAATTTTAATATTTCCTTTTTTCTTGTCATAATAAGTGAGGGATGACATGGGGGACAAAGAGGCTTGGGCCGCTGAACTAATTAAAGCACTTTAAATGGTGGCTGAGTGAAACACTACAAATACATGTATCACCATCTGCTTGCTTATTGATCTTATTGGTAGCCCCACTGTTGTCTTTTCAAAATAATTTGGTAGTAAAGGTAATATTTGTTTCTGTACTAGTATACATATTTGCCCCTACCATGACGCATTTAGCAAAGTGTTGTGCATTATCTCAGCATTTCACCTACTCCGTGCTGTTGTCTCAGAAAAAAACCCTCTGTCACTCCTCCAAACTTCTCATTCAATATAACAAAAGGCTATTCTATATAGAATATATATATAAAAATATATAAATATAAATATAAATATAAATTAAAAAAAAATATATATAAATGTATAAGAGCTTCCTATTTTCCTTACCTAGCAGTACATTATTTTAGCCAACTGTCTCTTCTTTTTTGGTCTTTTTAACTAGTGCTTGCTTGGTTGGTAGCTTTGCCCTTGGGCAAGAGTTTGATGAGCTCGTGAATGGGCATGATGCCATCCAAACAGATGTGATAGAAAATAATCAGCCAACAGGCCCACTTGTATGTATAAAACATATTTGTAAAGGGCAAAATTCTAATCTGGAAATGTTCAAATACCTTCTTACACTATGCTGTATTTGGGTGAAGGATCTACTATTGTTGATCTAGTTCTGAATTCTACTTAAACACTTTGCTTTCAGGGAAAACAAGGGAAAAGTTTTGATGTCACACAGAGGAGCACTTTATACTATCAGAAGTAAAAATCATCTTTCTAGTAAAGCAAAGTGTTTCCCCCTTCTTTTTTTTTTTCTTTTCCCTGAGTAAGAAATTTCATGCATTGTGCCAAATCTGATTTCTAAACTTTAGTTCAAAAATAGTGAGTTACATAACAGTTTAAGCATTCACATCGACTTTCACCCATGGGAGGGACCCAACGCTGGGACAGGGATAGATTGTGAGGAATCCTCCCCCTGAGGAAGGAGGAGCAACACAGACAGCCTGTGATAAGCTGACCCCTGTTGTATTGCACTAAATAGTTTATTTAGTGGCTGTCTTTGTATTGGGTGATGGGAACAAATGTTACTGGGTATGTCAGGTCACCTGGATGGTGTATTCCCCCTCCCTGTCACATGGTTGCTCCCTCACACACTTCCCCTTTCTGTAGTCTCTGGTGGTCCGTCCCATGGGTGGCCCCTCCCCTTGCCCCTCCCCAGCAGCATCCCATTGGCCATGGTGCTCTTTCCCCGCCCCCTTCCCTGGGGTATAAAATTCCACTGTAAGAAGGCCATACCTGGGTGGTCACCATCTCTGGAAGTATCCTTGCCCAAGCCAATAAACAGGGTACTCGCTCTCATGTGGGGAAGAGTGCTTCTTGTCTTTTATCTCCATGCAGGTCCGTGTGGGCTTGGGTTCTAAATAGCTGGAACCAGACCCATACAAAGCTCAGAGAACCATGGATTACTGCAGACCCGCCTCCCTCTGCACCACTGAGGGGGAGAAGGTAAAAAACTCATTACTAAATTTGAGCCTGAAAAAAAGGAAGGGTGAGGAGAAGGTGTTTTAAGATGTAGCTTTTATTTTTCATTATCCTACTCTGATTTGATTGGTAGTAAGATAAATTAATTTCCCCAGCTTGAGTCTGTTTTGCCTATGACTGTAATTGCTGGGTGATCTCTCCTTGTCCTTATGTCAACCCAGGAGCCCTTTGCTGTATTTTGTCTCCCCTGTCCAGTTGAGGACATGGACCATCTTTGGTTGGTAGCTGACGTGAAGCCAGGGTCAACCCACCACAGGATTTTACGAATAAGATGAGATAAGGATTTCACTAAAATGTTAATTTAATAAATAATTAACTGAATAAGATTGGCTGGTGCGGTGGCTTGATTTTCCCTCATAATGTTGTACTGTCATTATATTTGCATTTATGTGCATAGGATCAGGATGGTTCTCCCTTAGTCCTGATTTTAGGTTTTTTGGGTTTTTTTGTTTGTTTTTATTTTTTGGGTTGTTTTTTTTTTGATAATATTATTTCATATAAATGCTTGCCAGCCTGACCCACTGCTTCCTCCCATGACTGTGAGTCATCTTCTCCCTCTCTTGATGTACCTTTATCAAAACTCTCAGTGCCAGGTTGACCAAGTTGATAAATATTTTTCCCTACCTGTGGATTCATAACTGAATTGAATAATAAGGGATAATTGAACAATTGAAAAATAAGGATGACTCATCTAACAGACCAGAAGCATCTACACCTAGAATCCCGAATTTCCAAATCTCTAGATTGTTTCCCAATGTCTTAGTAAGTATTAACTTCAGAGTAAACTCTAGGGTTCCAGCTCCAGCTGTAGCTGAGAGTATTCACTATCATGTTAATTATAATAAGATTTGAGAGACCTGGGTATCATGTAGATTTTTTTATTCAGTGTTCTCCTTAGGTGTTCCCAAAGCATGCAACACCATCTGGAATATCCTAAATTATCTACCTTGACCTCCAGCTACTAACTTGGAAGCATGTTGATATATTCTCTATATTCTGTGCCAAATCTGCTCTGCCTTCTAAGACAGGTTACTCCTCTCCTCAGTAGATAAGAGTAGATAAGATTATATACTGAGCATAGGAGTAACCTGCCTTAAAGTAGCTGGTTTGAGCTGTTAGAGACCTAAATCCCATACTTAATATTTTCAAGGGCCTAAGAACTAAAGTAGAGCTTGGAGATATTATTATCCTAGCACTGGGGAAGAAATTGGGAGAAATAAGTCCTTGTTTATTTTGCTTTAGATATGTTTTCCAGGAACACAGAAGCACAGTTCCAAAGCAGACACAGATCTTCAATAGCTTGCTCAACCAGCTTAGGATCTGGAAGCTGCATACATCCTTTACATGGACTGAGGCACATGGAAAAAACTCATCATTTTAGGTGTAAGCGCTTAGGCATTTGGTTGCAGTAGAGCGTGAAGATGATAATGAATATAAACCCATGAGAAAATGGGCTTTGTAAGTCCCATGGAATAGAGAACAAACAACATGTTTGGTTGTTTGGTTTTTTTTGTGAGTAGGGAACCTTACAATGATGCAAAATACTACCAAGCAACAGAATAACAGAAGCACAGATATAAATTTTATTTTTGCTTTTTCAGTTAAAAAAAAAATCATTGACCACATTATAGTTTAGCACTTACCTAGCATTTTAAAATTCTAAATCTCTTTCCAGCCCTATTTCAATATTTGATATTGTCATTAGCTAATAAATCTGTAGAACAGCTGTGATTATTCCCACTATTGATGAAATCATAGGACCAGCAGACATTTAATACTCCTAGTCTGCATTTTGCTTGAAAATGCAATAATGAAAAAATGCACTTTCACTGTCTCTCAGGTTCTTCTGTGTGTTACTAGATAAGGTAAACTAATGAAGAAACAAAGCCTAATGGTTTAATCATTTCATTTTAGAGCAACATTTCATTTTAGGTGAGAGAAAAATTAAATAATTGTGTCTAGGTACATTTTTGGTGTCCAAATCAATGTAAAAAGAATGATGTACTTTCCCAATTGATTTTTCATACAAAGCAAATATATTTGTAGTGTTTGATCACTAAGTGAGTAGCTGAGTGTGGATTCTGTTGCCTTTTTTGCAGGAAGTTTCTTTTTCTGACATACAAATACAATGTAAATGAATGATATATTAGACCAATCCTTTAAAATCAGAATGTTTTCTCTTTTTTTAACTTGTTGTTTCATTAAACCAAATGGCAGAATCTTTTTTGACCTTCAAATAATTTGTCAAGGGTTGGGCATTCAGACTGGACTTCACTAGAAAAAAAGAAGTGAGCAACCTTAAGGAAAATACCCCAAACATTGTGTTTCATGATAGTTCTGTCTTAAGAACAAAATTTCCTATATGAAATGTGGATGAAGTTTGAAACCTTGAATATTGCTATGAGGCTAAAGTGTCATTCTTAGGCCAACCATAATAAGCAGCAATGCCTTCATCAGAAGCAACTCTGTAACACCTTTGTTCAGTAACATTTATGAAAGTATCCAGTTAAAAGAACTTTTGTTCAGTCTTACATGCATCTTTTTCAGTCCATTTGGACAATGAATTAGTAATCCAGTGAAATCTTTTTTTCAGGAAAAGAACTGTATCATTTATCACAAGTGGAAATGGCTTAATCATGATGTTTTGTCATTATTTTTTGGCCCCTCTCAAACTCATAAATCTGCATTCTTAGCTCACAGTTCTCTTAACCTTTAACTGGTTAAGTACTCACAGCCCTTAATTCATTTCCCATTTCAAAGCTTTTGGATTTTTAGCAGACTTTCTAGATCCCTTCTGCATTGAACAAAAACACCCACCAACTCCATTCAGTTATTCTATTTCTTATTATAGATTTTAATGCCTGACAAGAAGTTAATCCTCCTTCAGCCAGAGATTCCATGGCTGCTTAGAGAGTGTTAGTATAGACGGTTATATCTGCTCTTCCTCTTGTGTTACAACATGAAATTTGTATCGCCTGCATCCCACAGAGAGCTGCTAAAATTGCTTTTTGTGCATTTTAAGCCTATAGGGTGATGTGTTGTAATAGTAAATCATTCTGGCCAGGCTCACTGCAGGCTGTTTCCTGTGTAGGTCTGGTATGATAAAAGCAGTTAAATGAAATATAGCTCTGGTCTGAATTGAACAGAATTATCAAAAAAAGGAAAGGCAGAGGGGAAGATATTGCAAGTAATACCAATCTCACCTTTCTCTCTTCATTGTCACTGAGATTGAGTGAATTCTTAAAGTAGGTATAGGAAAAGCCACCCAGCACTTTACAAATTTTTCTTTATCCCCTTCTCTCCTCAGCACACCACCGAGATAAGGGCTGTTTTCCAAGCATCCTAAAAAAAGTGGATTGATGCAGTACTGGCAGCTCTGTAAGAGAACTGCAGACCCCAAGATGTACTTTGCTGCTGACCTTCATCAACAGTAGAGTGACAATGTCAAGGGTCAGGAATCACGTATCTTTTACTTTTTCGTTATGTACATTGATCAAAGGATTTACCCGATTAAGTTGCACCTCAGCAGAAGAAACTGGGGGCTTAACAGGGAAGAAAAAGGTAAGAGGGACCAAAAGATTTGAAGTCCAAAACCTGTTTTTATTATATCTGAGGGCTGACAATATATCTTTTTATGCACTGTTTCTTCCCATTTTTATTAATGCCGTGTTTTAGTATCTCTTTGCTCCATGTCCCTCTAGAAACTCTGGTTTCATTTTCTATTTATAAAAGAAATGAAATAGACAGTCGTGTCTGAAATGGACTGCATCAGCCAGCATTTTGGAAGCAGGAAACCTCTCTGCCAGCCAGCCACATCCTTTTAGAAAACATCCAGTATATATTAAATAAAGAATTTTAATTTTTTACTGCATTTGGTTTATGTAGTGATATTTTACTAGAAGGATGAAGGCTTAAGCCATGGCTTCTGTGAAAAGACTCTGGGAGCTGCCCCTGTGTCCAACATAATTGATTTCAAGATGGACCCTTAATTTGTCAAAGCCAAACCCATCAGCAATACTGGTGGAGCCTCTGTGAAAACATATTTCAGAAAGGGTAAAACCTGCTGTGCAGCAGCTGTGTGAGAAAGAAGTGAGAAAATATGGCAGAAACTTTGCAGACACCAAGGTCAGCAATCAGGGAGGTAGAGGAGGTGCTCCAGATATCAGAGCAGAGATTCCCCTGCAACTGCTGGTGCAGACCATGGTGAGGCTGCTGTGCCCCTGCAGCCCACAGAGGACCAGAGTGGATCTACCTGCAGCCCATGGGGGATCCCACACCAGAGCAGGGGAATGTGCCCTAAGAATCTACATAGCAGGAACAGCTTGTGCTGGAGCCTGCTCCTGGCGAGAACTGAGTTGTGTGATGAGTACACACAGGATCAAGTTTTCCTGCAAGAGCTATTGTCTTTGGGGAATCCATCCCAGAGCAGTTCTTGAAGAGCTGCAGCCTGTGGAAAGGACCCACATTGTACCATGAGGTGACTACAACCCATATTCCTTCCATCCTGCACCACCAAGGCAGGAGGAGGTAGAAAAATTATCAGTACGATTGAGAGAGGGAAGAAGAAGGGGATGAGAAAGGATTTTCAGTTTTGTTTTATTTCTTATTATCCTACTCTGTTATTAATTGGCAATAAATTAATTTCCATCAAGTCAGATTTGTTTTGCTAAACAGATGGTAATTGATATTGATTCACAAGTTTTTTTGCCGTATTTTCTTCCCTTTTCCTGCTGAGGTGACAAAAGTTTGTCAATGCAGGTAAAAGGGTGAGTTTTGTTACAGTCATGGCAATATGAAAAAGAATGAACACAGGTGCATCTCAAAACTGTAGAGTATGTTCTTAAGGATGGGATTACTATGAATGCCACAACAGTCAAAGTAGTAGACCAAAGAGGAAAAAAAATCTGACTCATCTTCAAGAATTCAGGGTGGTTTTAGGTTTTGACCTATTTAAAAAACAAATCCATCTTTAATGGAGGAAAAAGATCAGGAAAGAAAAGAGCAATGTGGAAAATATATTTTTTTGTGATGTACAACATTTTACTCTGACCTGAACTAACCAATTTGTTTTTTACACACACAGAGGATTTCTGATGGAGCCCTAGGTAATATTTGGAGAAAGGGGCCATCTCAGAACTCTAGAAGACCAGCATAGACGGAAGGCATTTGATTACTGTAGAAATCATCCAATTCTGCTAAAATACTGCAACTATGATACTAGTTGACCAAATGGCAACAGCAGCAGAGAAGGGAGCAATATAAAACCAACTTTTATGACTTCTTTCTTGTGAAGTCTGTGCAAGATCACTGTGTCTTTAGTCCTGGTCTCGATATTTTTCAGAAGATATGGAAACTTAAAAAAGAAACAGTATTGAATACATAAAAGTTTTAGTGGTGGATGAATATATTAAATAATTTCCATCTTAAGAAGTAAGATTTTCAATTTCTTTTGGCTCTGAAAGAATGTGCATTGTGTTTTGAGGGTTAAACTGTTTAATTGTTTCCTCTTTGTCTTTATGGCACAATTTTTTGGTCAATTTTTTTTGAGTTTATTATTGTAGAAATCCTTAAAAGTATAAAAAAATTGTATTCAAACAAGCTTTCATTAACCATACAGGAAGTGAGGAGGACTTTATATCTAAATGACTTCAAATGCAAAAAGTGAAATTTATTCTTGCAGCTTTGGTGTTGCTATGATTGATGGAAAGTTTCTTTGTAGGAGGAAATGCTGAAAGTTTAAAGGAATTTTCTTCATCTTTAGGAAACTTGCTCAATTCAGACTTGTCTGACATTTTACTGATGTTTGATTTCAAAGAAGAATAAAAGAGGACTTCTTCCTGAGTACTTCAATAAATCTGACTTTTAGCATTGGTTCACATTTTTTAATTCAGCACTGGATTTCAAGTAATTTCTTCAAGGCACTAATGACTGTCTTGTAATTCTCTGTAAATAGTTGTTGAACAGGACCATGAGTCTATGATCATTTGTACATCTAAGGTTTCCCTTTCAGTTGTCTCACCTACTTCTCACATAATTTTCCTATTTTGGCTTCCAGTACAATTATTTTTTTTTACTTTTAATCACTAAAATGAGCACATTTAGATAACATCTTTGATTGTCTTCCCTGTTAGCCTGTAATAATCTGGTCAGTTTCTCATCTGCTCTTATTGCTGTCACTAATTCTCTAAAGACATATCATGTGAAGAAGCTTATCTGCTTGAAAATGCCATTAATTCTTAAGCTCTATATTCTATTATTTGAAACGTAATCTAAAGTTTGAGTCCTGTGGAATTACTGTAGTGTGCTATTTAACATTGATATTTTTTCCAGAATCTCTATTATCACAAAAATTTGATCCACATTATTCATTCCTCTCAAAAATTCGCTGACAGACTTTGTCATTCACATCTTCAGCACTCTTGTAAATGCCAGTAGAATTAATAAGTTAATGCTTAATATGCGTTTCACTTGCTCTTCTCACCCTCCTTGTAGACCAGTTTGCTCATTTGCTCATGTTTGCTCTTTTCTGGAATTGATGTTAAAAATCTTCTGGATGATGTAATTTTTGTGTTTACTGTATTTTTTTGCAGGATTGTGGAAGTCTTAGATTTTTTAGTCCACATTATTTCCCCTTTCTGCATTCATACTTGTCAGGCTTTGTACTCATATTTTTTTTCTTGCAAGAATTCTGAGATTCGTTTTTCTTCATTTATTTGAGGTATGCCTCTCCAGAGAGGATGATCTCCAGGCTTATTCCAGGTCCTGTAATTACACATTGTATGGCTTTCCAAAATCTTCTTTCCATCACTCATTCATTTCAGTAGTAATTTGTCAACACTTGTCTCTCGCTGCAAACATCTTCAGTTCAGGTCTTCCAGTCATCTGCTTTATCTCATCACACAAGGCCTGAGGGTCATTTCTGCTCCCATATTCTTCAGCTAGTTTGCATACTTTGCTTATTGTTTGCTCCAGTTTTGAATTTTTGTTTTGTCTATTTACTGTATTCTGCTTCTGACTTAACTGTTACATTTTTATTCCAGTTCAATGTCTTTTAACTGTTTATCATTTTATGCCTCATCCATTAGCTTCATCTCTTTAGTTTATAATATTGCTTCTCTGGCTGCTCCACCAATATGACTGTTTTTTACTTGTCTCATATTCTTTCTCCATATCTATTAATTTTTCCAGGTAGCTTCATAGAAGAAATCAAGCTTTCTTTATACTCAAATGGGACAATTTGATCCATATGAAATGTCATTTTTTCTCTTCAAAAAAATAATAATTCCTTTCTTCATCCAGGATAAGCCCACTTACCTTAAATTTTCTTTGTAAATTGCAGCTAGCTTCCATTTAGTTTATGAACAGACCAAATCAGCCTCGATATCTTTGACAATAGCAGTGAAATTGAGATTACCCAGCAACACTTGAAAGAAGCTTTGCAGAAATAGAGATGGGAGTCCTCATGGAAACCAAGTTGAATGAGAGTCAGCAGCACACCCTTGTGGGGAAGGCCAGCTCCCAATGACAGGAGTAGTCTGTGGGTGCAAAAAAAGTAATTACTCTTAACTATTCACCACTCATAAGACTGCACCTGGAACAGTGCCTGGTACTGACACACTCAGAAGCACACAGATATGAGGAAAGCATTTGAAAACTGAAAAAGTTTAACAAGTGCCCACAAAGGTGACTGAAGGCTTGAGTAGGGAGATCAGGAACTCTGGGTTTATTCATCCTGAAGACACCTACGTCCCATGTCTTGCCCTCAGAAAAGGTACTTGCTTTTCTTTAGATGTCACTGAGTAGTAATAGAGAAAAAATCAAACTCTTCTGAGAGGTGGACAGTGGAAGGGTGCTGAGCCACAGGAAACAAGCTGCAGGAAGAAGAATTTCAAATGAATATAAAAACAAGCAAAAATTATCGTGACAGTTGTGAAAAAGTGAAACAGGCTACTTGGAGAGGTTGTGTAGTCTCCTTTACTTAAAGATTGATGCAGCTCTAAGCAATCTCAGATAAAGTGACATTACTCTGTCCGGGGAGTTGTCTCTCTCAATATAAGTTATTCCATATTTATGCAAAGTACAGTTCTGGAATGCAATTATTACTGAAAATCCGTACATAATATCATAGCCTCAACTTTGTGAAATGTGTTTTTAAAGAGAGAATAAATAGCACTAATCAGAATACAATCAACACAAATGGAGACAAGGCAGTTTGAGCAGCTAGCATCAATCTGTCTTGCTTCAAGTTTTACAAGACTGGCTGCTACTACAGTTTTTTCCTGTTAAGGAACCAAGTTTATAACTGATCAGTGATAGTCTGGATGTGAGCATGAACAGCTGAAGGGGATTAATAGTGTTGTACCGGAATTCACGAATTCTCAGGTTTGGGGTGGTGCATGGTGATTGTAGAAAATCGGGATATGGCTTATACCATTTTGGACATAATTATCTGATAAATCTACACTCATTAAGGAACACTCCCAAATATATAGCCTACCAGGAGATAAGAAAGTCTTTAAAAGCTAAAATGTTTTTCTTATAAAAAGTACATGAACAAAGCCTGGAAAACAATGCATAACCTCCATTCTATACCTTTCTATTCCACATTGTGATTACTGATACTGATAATCTTGAAGTTGTGTAATTTGTTATTCTCAGTGGTTTGGCTTTTCTTAGAGAGTTGTATAATTTCACACTCGAAGTTTTACAGATTCCTCTTAGGAATCTGAAATATATTTTAGGATTAGGAATATAACTTCTAATTTTCCTTGAAGTTAGCAGCAAAACTTGCTATGAATGTCTAAAGATTTGTTGTTTCTGCCACTGATGGTAGTTAACCTTATAATCAATAACAGCATATGTTCTCTTGTCAGATGGCATTTGTTCTGTGAGTTCCCCAAGCACCACATAAACCCCAAGGTTTCTAGATTGTGGAGGTTGTGTCTCAATGCTTAGATGTTTCTCCCTCTTCAGTGTTGTCAGACACCATAAGAACAGACATGTGTATGTAAAGGGACTTTGATCAGGAAAACATGTGGTGAAAAAGGATTTTATTTGATTAAAGGTGGAAGATGTTTCAAAGCCATTAGGTGAAAATGTTCTTGAAGTCTTACAGTTTCTTAAACTTCCATTTTTCAAATGATGACATGCCATTAAATTGAAATGTGGGGTGAAAAAAGTGCCTATATATTAGGATGTGCAAAAATATCATTATTCAGTATTGCTAGGAATTTATAAGATATGCTTAATACTTCATTAAAACATGTGGTTTACTAGTGTCTCTGGAAGCTAATGAGAAATACAGGACTAATCTTTGTTTCCACTACCATAGCCAACAAAATGCCAAGATTCATAATAACTATAAGGCATGAAATGAAGTTTAAACCAGAAAAAACTTTCTCTGACACATGTAACATATTATGTGATTGAAGGAAGAGTAATTGACATCATCTACCTGGACATAGAAAGCATTTGACACTGTCCCACATGACATTCTTGTCTCTAAATTGGAGAGACACATATGTGGTGGATGGACCACACAAAGCAAGTGGCTGGATGGTTTCACTCAAAGAGCTGTGGTGAACAGGTCAATGGGCAAGCAGAGAGCAGTGTCAGGTGGTGAAACTCAGGGGTCAATATTTTATATCACCTAGTTAAGGCACTTAACCTTTGTGTCTGTTTAAACATGTGGTAAACTGGTACTCTTAACAATGGCAGAAGTCAATTGTCAACCAAACTCAGCTATCATAAGTAAAGAGCATCTCCTTGCAAACTGTGTCTCTTTCCACTTTACTATATTTTGTATTCAACTTCAAAGACAAATGCTTTAACTGATGAAATCTTTGTATTTCATGCAGTTTCCTAGGATTTTTCTAGAGAAATATTGTTATGCATGTTTCTCATATTTTTCTCTAAATTTCCCCCATTCACTACATCTAGAGACCGAGACAGATAAACCTTTGCATTTAAATATTATGGCTGGTTGCATCTGTTTTAAGAATTCTGTTCCAACAAGAACAGTGTTATGCAGCATTTAATTAATTTTGTTTGGGTATGTGCAGTACTACTCCCAGGAACTACAACATCCAGAAACAGCTGGAAGGACATTAATCACTTATCTAAACATGAAAATAAGTAGAAAGTGAAGCATGAAATTACTTTCTGTACACTATATACTAAGTTTGTCATCAATATGCTGATGTAAGTATGACAATGCTGTTTATCTGGGAGTGTGATCATTAGCCTTGACTCTTGTTGAATATGTTTTAGCAAAAATTACTTGGAGGTAAATCCATGAGTATATTATACTTATATTAATTATATTGTCTCGTTTATTGTGGTGGACAAAAATCTTTTTCCTCCACCATCTAATTTTAGATGAGCTAAACCCAGCATAAAGCAAACAGAAAAAGGTTTTTTTTTCCCTTACTTGCTGTCCAATTTATTAGGTCATAAATACCAATAAAAACTGCTTGTTTTCCTTAAAATTTTCCCTTAAAATGTGGGGGTTTTATTTCAAAGTGAATGTGTCCATCTCTACTCCTATGAAGATATTCAGAGAACACTACATGTTTAGCCATGTACCTGGGAAAAACTCATCCTGGTGAAGATGCAGCTTGAGTCCTGTGCCTAGTTCTGGGTCCCTCACTTCAAGGAAGATCTAGAGGTGCTAGAGTACAGAAGGGCAACAAAGCTGATGAATGAACTAGAGAGTAAATCCTGTGGGAGCAGCTGAAGGGGCTGGGGTTGTTTAGCCTGGAGAAAAGGAGGCTCAGGGAGCACCTTATCACTCTCTACAACTCTCCACAACATGGAAGGAGGGTGTACCCAGATGGGCGTTGGTCTCTTCTCCCAGGAAACCAGTGACAAGGAAAGAGAACATAGACTTGAGCTGCACCAGAGGAGGTTCATATTGGACATCAGGTGGAATTTCTTCGAGGAAAGGGTTGTTAAGCATGGGATGGACTGCTCAGGGAGGTGGTGGAGTCACTGCCCATGGAAATGCTCAAAAAGAAACCGACCGTGGCACCTAGTGCTATCATCTAGTTGTGATCAGTCAAAAGTTCTTGGAGATCTTTTCCAACCTAAATGATTCTGCAATTCTGTTTGAAACAAAACTCTCAATTAAGTAGAAAAAGAGTTGTATGTTTGTGTATTTGCTTATACAATACATCACTTTACATCTTGAACCACAAAAAGGTCTGAGACAGAAATAATTGTACTTTTAACATTCTATCATCTCATCAGCTGGAAATGCAACCATCAAGGTGTGAAGAAACTCTTGAAAATGGAAATCCAGAGCTTTTTTAGATACTGAAGCCATAATTCTTGAATTTTTGTTTCTTCTGTGTGGTTCCTTTACATCTTACCCTTCCATGCCAGAGTTGTATATGTAAATAATATTTCATATAATGGCTCTAGATACCCATTTTTGGCCAACAAAATTGTTGTCCTGTGTTCAAAGAACCTGAAACTTTCCTTCTAGTGAATTCCAGTGTCTCTGCAAAATAAGAAGCCTTTATTTTTCTTTCTTTTGAATTTTCATTAAAAAAGACAAGGAAGAATAAAAAGAGAAAAATCTTTAAAATTTATTTGATATCAGGTTTTTTTATGTATGTCTACCTGTATACTCATAACTAATCTTGGTGTTTTCCCATAAATACAGTAAAATGTCCTAAACTCAATTAAAACTATAATCAATAATCAGTTTTGTTCTGGAGAGAATTAATGGTATGAGTACCTACTTATTTTTTCTCAGTTTTTTTTCCTGCTTTGGCATCTCTTTCTATAGCATATGTTCACACATCAAATAATATTCACAGTATGGATAAAATGTCAAAGTCATTTAATCAATTTACTAATTTTTTATTGAAAATAATGTTAGCCTTGCCTCTGGAATAAGATTTGTGCACTGATAGTATTAAGTCTTTGTCGTTAAATTTCTTCTGGCACTTTTAGTGTTTTGACAAGGTTACTTTATTCATAAGAAAATGGCTATTCAAAAAACTTCTTTAAAGTCTTTCTGAAAGTTCTGGATGGAGTGAAAAAAATAAAATTTCAAAATATAAACCATATTCTATATATCCTGATTCTATTTTTACTAGTCTTTTAACTTCTCAAGGAAAATATTCTGGAAGACAGAGGAGACATCAGTGAAATGACGAACAATAGATAATAAATAATAAAGTTTTGCACAAGGCTTAAACAAGTTCCAAACGTTACAGTTGATTCATTGCCTTGATCAAAAAAGAATTAGTAGCTGAAAATACATTGAAATACATTACTGGGCTTTGATGAATTTAACAGTTTTAAGACAAATTCTGTAAAGTGTCTGCAGTCAATGAGTAGCAAAATGAAAGAGAGATGCGTGAATGTATATGTGAGGCCTCATCAGAGCTGCCTTCACATCAGTGCAACTTTCACTGTATGGTTAGCAGCCATCCTCAGAGGGCTGAATAATCCTTTTTGACAACAAGCAGTTCTGGACAGTACAGTTCATGTCTGTCTCAGTTCTTTCTTGCAATGTAGATAAATCAGTCCTCATGTGATCACAGCTTAAAAGAATTATGTGTGTCATTTAAAAATTATGATTCTTGATTTACGTCAGCTTCTCCTCATCAAAAACTCTCTATTGGTTTGGGTTTCCTCTTCCAGAAATCTTGCAAAATACTATTTTCAGGAAATGGAGGGAAAAACTGTCTTCATTGAAGAGATGGGTTTGCTTCAGTACTCTGTCTTTTCATTTTACCAAATCTATGTGCTAATGGCTATTGCATGATACTGTTGAGACTTCTAATGTTGCGTTTACACACAGATATTATGAGATGCAGCAATTCAGAAATCTGAAATTCTTCTGAAGTTACAGAAGGTGTTTATAAAAAAGGGTGAAGCAATCCCTGGTTTTGCCAGAACAAAGCATGAAGATCAAATATATATGGACTTTGGGGAAAATAAGCAAGCAAGCCTGATGTTTTATCATCTTGGTTTTAATCCATATCATGCAGTCTGAGTCCAACATTATTCTGAACTGTGTTATAACTCCTCATTTTGTATTGAAATAGCAGATAGCACATGATAATGTTCAAGACCAGCTGAGAGAGTTGGGGTTGTTTAGCCTGGAGAACAGAAGGCTCTGGAAAAATTTTATTGCTGTTTTTCAATGTTTAAAAGTGACTTATAAGAAAGACAGACTTTGTATCATGGTCTGCAGTAACAGGAGAAGGGACAATGTTTTTAAGCTGAAAAAGGATAAATTTAGATTGCAAATAATGAAGACATTTTTTACAATGAGGGAAGTGAAGCTGTGGAACAGGTTGCCCAGGATGTTAGCATGTTCACATCATTGAAAGTGCTCAAGGTTAGGTTGGATGGGTCTTTGAGCAACATGGTCTAGTGAAAGATGTCCCTGCTTATGGCAAGGAGGACTAGATGATCTTCAGGGATTCTTTCCAACTCAATTGAATAATTCAATTTTTTTTTTTTTTAATGTTGATGATATAATTTGAGGACTATTTTATAGAAGATTAGAAAGGTGAAGTCCATCCACATTCATACTGAATCTCTGTAGGTAAAGTTGTCATGTCATGCCACTTTATAGTAAGGAAGGAAAGAGATACCTTTCTGGCTATAATTAATAGATCTTATTTTGATATCTGCATGAAGTCAGTCAAATTCTACTTATGATTTTTTAAGCATTTAAATAAAAAAAGAAAAACCCATGAGAACCATTACCAACAAATACCCAATTATACCTAATCAACAAAATGAATTTGGTTAAAAGAAGAATAATACTGATTTTCAGAAAATGCTGAATAGTGATTGTCTATTAAAAAGGTTAATATCTTTTAGAGTGTTTCACTGTAATAGTAAATATATTGCCAGCAATTTATTAAAGATTAAATACCATATATACTTAAAACCTGAAGTGTATCACCTTAGCTAACAGTTAATAAAAATATTTCAGATGTTTTCTAAAGGTAATCACAGTTTTGAAGTCAGATGCGTATTGGTTAAGAAATTTATTAAAATTTAAATATAAAAGAAAGATCACAAAAGTTTACTTTTTAAAAGTTATGTGCACTGAAAATCCATGTGCTTGTTGAACATTTTGGAAAACTTATACTTTTAATGTTTTGAATTATCTTACATAATAAACTTTATTTTTCAATAATATCATATGCGTTTTTGCTGTTTTTTATTCTGAGCTAAAATACTTATGGAAGTATTTAAACTATGATGTGTTGTTAAATTTAAAATCAAACTTTAGGGATTTGTTGGAAATTTACCTAAAGCAGATTTGTGGCAAAGAGTAGTAAAAAACCAGATAGTTAAGAGTGTTAATTTTGTTGTGTATTCCCGATGAATAACCTCTTTTTCATACTGTTGTCAGTATTGTCTTTTCTTAATAAATAGTGTGTTTTCATTTAATAAAATTAAAAGCCATCTTTTACAGAATTTTTCCAAAACATAGCAGCAGAAAACTCTTTCAAGATAAAGATGTGTATGCATGTGTAATAACCTGAAAAAACATATAAAACTATTTTTCTTGGCTAAATATTTGCTTAAACTAAAAGCATATATATGAGGCAGGAAATAAAAGTTGTCTTTTTACACCTTATCATCATGCAACCACTATTCCGTCCTTTGATAATAATTTTTAAACTTTGACCTTCATACATTTAATGGTTTTTTCAGAGGAGGTTAAACATGTTGGTGTTCTGACTTAGAAGATAAGGGATTACCTAGAGGTTGTAATTAGCAACAATGATTTCTTGGAATTTGGAGTTGAACTTGAAAATTCTGGAGTTTAAAATGAAGGCTGAAAATGTTTGCTTTAAATCTACTGCACAATATCTCAATATCAATCTGTCATATTAAAATGAGTATTTCTGGTAATTTGTTTTTCAGTTGGGACGGGTTTTCTTACCTTTCTTCATGTATCTGACCATCTGCTACATGACTAGTGATGCACTGTCCTGTTGTGATTACTAAAGATAAATACTCCTGAGATTAATCCATAGGAAAATGGAAAGTTATAGAGGGGAAAGAGTTGCCCCTTTTGTTCTTTACTCTGCAGGTTTCTGTACAACAGCACAATTCAAAGTTTGGAGGCAGGAGGAAGAGGTCCATGTTTACTTACTGCCCTCAAAATGAATAATCAATTGTAAAATATATTATCATCTAGTAAAAGTCATTTATTGGAAGAAACTGAGAGAATCACTGGTAAAATGGAGAATTATTAGCTTGAATAAAAAACATACACAAACTGGATATTAATCCAAAAGTTGGTTTATTTGTCTTTTTTTCCTTTTATTTTTTGAGCAACATACTGTACTAGTAGCACTCTTTGCCAAATGTCTGATGGCATTTGATTGCCATCAGACAAAAAATCTGAAAAAAAATAAAAAAATCCCAAAGATTTATCTTAGCTAGCCTATAAAAATAATTGGTTTGGGAAATAAGTGCCGTTTCTGTTTTTCTGAGAATATCTGCAGAGTTTTCTGTGTCAGACCTCAGCTCCTCCTGGACTAAATAATTTATCTTTAATGAATTCCCTCTCCTTTCTAAAATGCATTTGTAACAGGAAAAAAAAGTAACCAACAAAAGAGAAGTGTAATCCCTGAGCAACTTCTAATATTGCTTGATAATGCCTGAACAAAAGTATACATTAAACAGGAATTTTGTTAACCTTCTTGAAAGGAAGACGGATATAAGTGCAGCACTTTATTTTAAAAATTCTCTTTGTTAATAGTAAGGATATAGCTAATCATATTCAGATTAGAACATCACCATTACAGATGAGAAGGACAGCGGTGATGTAAAAATACCCCTTTTATATAACAAGTTTTATAAAGAAATCTTCAATGTCAGGAAGGCAAAACAAAAACTAAAATTAACAGCAAATGATGTCTGTGAACTAAAAATGCATTTTATCAGAATGCTTTTTATTGCTATTTCTATGCCTTGTAGACTTACAAAATTATCAGGATTTATACAAACTAATGTTAAAAGATATATGAAATTTATTTTCTTCTTTACTAGAAGTTTCTAAGTCAGAATTAAAGAAAGTAGCTGGAAGAATTGAGAAAAGGCAAGTTTAGTCATAGTACAGGTTTAAACCCAGAAATGTATATCATTTATAATTAACTATCTTTTTATTCCATTAATATTAAATCTGTTTGTTTTGTGTGCTTGTATGTATTGCAACTTTTATGTATGACATACAGATGTATTAACGGACATAATTTATTTTTTCTTCAGGGATCATTGCATGAGTAGGAAAACAACCAGACTGCAAATCCAAACCCTCAGAGTAAAGGAGGACAGAATTGTACATCTTTTAAGTGAAATATGACAAAATTCAGTGTGTATTTTATTTCCAGCACTCCTGGTTAGATGATCAGATGATTCTTGATTGCAATCAAATGCACCCAGCCAGGACTTAGATTGTACATGATTTTCACCTCTGATTGGTTCATCTCTTCTTAATAGCTTGCAGATTGAGCATTCATAGAACACATTGTAAGTGAAGTTGTAATATCAACCTTTTGACTCACACTTAATGCTAATGGCAAAATTTTGACTTAATGGAAATACATTTAAACTGCAGGAAAATTAATGAGCTAATATCAGTGTTCAGAACCAGATACTCTGATTAATAGCATCTGTAGTTTGTATATCATACCACCACAGCACTCCAAGTAAATATTTGAAAGTGTAAATCATGTCTGACTTATGTGCAAGCACCACACAAACCAAATATATCACAGTATGCTGCAATTTTTTCTGTTCATACTATCCAACACATTACAGCATTGCAGAATTCTGTCTGAATTATTTGATGAAATACTTTTGTTCATCATCCTTATTTGCAGTTTATTAAATGAAAGTTAAAATTTAGTAGAAATGTAGGCATTTCCCTGTCACATTTCTTTCTTAGAAATAATTCTTATTCCAGATATTGCTCTAACCAAATTTTATTACTTAAAACAGTTTGCTTGGTGAAAAAGAAAACAAAGGCATTAGGTCATGCATTTGAATAGAGTCTACATCTGTTGCTTTTAGGAGTTATTGTTTTCTGATATAGTTTTCAAACTTCTTTTAAATGAACTCATAATCCTCTAACAAGTCCTGTAGGACACTACAGTAAAGCCATTACCTACCATTGCCAGAATTAGTTTCTATATTGTTTGGAAAGATTTGGAAATATTTGGAAAGATTTTTTAACCAAGTTAATAAACTTGGTTTGGGGTTGAAACTGTGGAAAACAGTGGCTGGTACCACAATGCATAAAGAAATACGTCAAATAAATATTTTTGGTGTTTCATGCCTATGACTGATTCTCAGCGTTAATAATGCAACTATAAAATTTCACTGTTAGGCTGATTTAACTTCTTCATATTTCTACAAAAACTAATACATGAGGCCACAACATAAACAGTGAATGTTGGTGTTTCCACCAAAATATAAATATCACATGCTAATGTGAATTAATGTGGTTTTTAAAAGGTGCATGATGTCACCACATCTAATTAATAAAATCTTAATTGTTTCTCTGATGTTCCAGTTTATGATTCAATATAAATATTTCAATGAGATTGAGGATGAAAAGATTAATGCATTAAAAAGTCTTCAGGTTAAAGAGACAAAAGAATTCTAATTTTAGTGGAAACCAGGAAATTTGTTTTGAAATAACACTGGAGATACTAGTTTAGGTAGGAAAATAGGCATATTCATATTCAAAAATGAGATTTTAACTCATTGTCTCATAAAATCCTCTAGAACTTTTTTCATAGGTCTGTAGTTATTTCTTCTTTTTTGCAAAAGGTAACATAAACTGACTCAGTTGCTCAAAAAATCCCCCACTAAAACAGGAAGAAGCAGATACTGTACTTGATAATTAAAGTACTAATCAATGATACTATAATTAATACATTTAATAGTAATAAATTTGAAGATTCCCTAGTTTTCATCTCAACTTTCATAAAATTTAAACACAATGTCTTCAGATTTTAATAGAAATAAATGCTCTGAATCCAAGTGTTTAAGGTAGGAAGTAGCACCATCTGCCTTAACATGTTGTATCAACAACATATTACTAGAAATAGGAATTTTATTCAGCATGAAAGAACAGTAACAAGATTCAAGAATCATAGACTGCATTTGGAAAGGATATCCTTTGACTTTATTTTAGTAACATTATTCCAGTGATGGTTACAGCAGCCAAAACACCTCTTCATCAAAGAATCTTAACTGTTTTTTCTTGAGGATTGTACCTCAAGAAATTTGCTTGTGATGCACCCGCATATCAGAACTGGCATCAAGCTGTCATTCCATCAGTCTGCTGATGAACTTATAACGTGTCCTATGTTGCGTCCGCTTCTATCGTGTGGGTGTATTTTGATTTCTAAATCTCATCAAATATCACTAGACACCTGTACACCTGTAGATTTAGCTCAGATTTCCATTCAACTCTATGAGGTTAGATAGTCTACTTTACATGAAAACAGCTATACCCACATAAAAAAATCTGAGGTGTCTAAAAGTTGGATCTGCATCCTTGATGGAAATTCTGATTTCATCTAAAAGAGATTGGAGACATTGGAGAAGAAAAAACGGAATTCCTTAAAATAGATTTTCAGCTGCATTTTTGGGGTTTTTGGCTTTTTTTTTACTTTTAGGTATTCCACTACTGCAAACTGGTAATCAATTGCTTTAAAATTTAGTGAAAGATGAAATTGATTCTGAGGAATTGGACACATAGGAAGGCACATTTCTTATGCACATAACTTACCATGCAGGAAGGCATTTGGACCAATATAAGACTTAATAGGATAGGAATAAGTGGAGAAAAGTTTGATTGACCTTCAAAACTGAAAAAATCCTCTATGAAACGCGACTATTTGTGGAAAGCACATCTGATTCTAAAGAATCTGATTCTAAAGAATCACAGTTTATGATATGTATCTGTTTATAGTGACAGCTTCATTCTAATTAAGAAGTCTCTATGAATCAACACCAGTAACATTTCTTTTAAACCAAAACAGTTTTTTAGAATACATAGAAAAAAATAGTTTAATATAGAACTATTGAATTATTTGAAAAAAAATGTTAGGAAGTAATTAGCTGATTATCCTCTCTTGAGAAACTTTTAAAACACTTGTAAGTAGATCATGCTGTAATTTTCTAATAAAAAAGATGATAAATCTATCAGGCAAACGTGGAAGCTTCTGTGAGCAACACAGGATCTCTGAAGACTGTTTAGACTTTATGGCTTCATCATCTACTACATCTGTATTCTAAATGCAAGGTTTTCACTTATGATTAAAGGCACACAGTCAAATAATATTTTTGTACTTCCAATTAATTCTATTTGGCTTCAGTTGTTTCAATTGCTGCTTTGAAATTCCAGACAAAATTATTTTAAAACTTGCTTATGTAAATAAATGTGCATGAAATCAGAAAGATGTTCTCCATAGCTGACAGGAAATAAAAAAAGAATACAGGGGATAATTTTTTATCTAGAGGAAGAAATCAAAAAAGTCAACTACTGGTAGAACCTAGGGTTAGAATTAATTATGCTAGGTTATTTATGCCACCTGAGAGACCATTTTGAAGATGCTTCAAAGAAGTAAATATCTTAAAAGTGGTGAAAGAGGGGAGAGCATAGGCATCAAGCTGAAATATTTATGCTAGTTGTATGAGGATCTTAGCAGCACCTAACTAACTAACCTCTTTTTAGGGGTGAGAACCCAGTTTCTCACTTTTCCCTCATGTAGGAGGATGGAGTAGAAATGCAGTGGTACTGAGTGAGACACAGCAATACCTGTAAGGAGTTTGATGGCATGCTTACTTTTGGATATGCTTTTATTAAAGATATGTTAACCCTTTAGCCACTGAAAAATGCTGAAATACTTATAGTTAAAAAACTGTGTTACAAAGTTTTTTAGTACTTAATGCAGATTTCTCTCCTACCATCTCTGTTTATAATATTTTTTTTTATTTTACTGGAAGAATTAGATTACTGGTTGTATATTTTACAGATTGACTAAAAGAATGTTAGAGTGCACTTGAAACCACCCATATAGTAATTTTTCTTCTTGACTAAGAGAGAAAAAATAAAAATAATACCATTAGAAATATATTTTCCCCCATAGTTTAACATTCACTCAAGTAATAGGAGAAAAGCTACATAATTTAACAATTTTTGGTTCAGCTTTGTCATACATTTGTATTGTGTCTCTATCAGCCATGACTCACTTAACTGATAGTGTGTGATTCTCCTGTGATTTCCATCTTGCATAAAGTTACACATATTGAATGTGGGTGTTTAAAGAATACTCATACCCTTTTCAGTTTTCAGCTGTTACCCACATGGTGTTCCTGATCTTTTTACATGTCACAGCTTGTTTACTGAATAGGCCCTGCAATTTTCCACTTGAAAATTTTTGAAGAACAGTGACAGATTACCTCAATTTTCAGTGCCCTTCAAAGGTTTGTCCTACTTAAACTCTATGACCAGATATTTTAAAAACTATTAAGCTGTGTAAATGTTGTTGAGGACATAATAGCAATCAATTATAGTTGTGTATCTGATATAATAAATATGTCTAGAGTAGATCAAGATATGACTGTATTTTTACACATTTAAAGCAAATTTGTTTATTGTAATTCAGTCTGTTTTGTACTCAGTTGCTTATGATTTTTAAATGTATCACTACACAGTCTACACATTTTAGCTACCGTATTATAATGAAAAATTGTTTAATTATTAATATTTTTCTCTTTATTAATATATAACTTACCTGCAGAATTCACCTCAGTTTTAACAAACATGTATCCACTTGTTGTTTCCTGGATTGTTTATTTAGTTCTGGTTCTTTTTCTTTATTTGTTTATTTGCTTGTTTAAACATTGCTGGTTGTCTCCATATTTGAAAATATTTGGAAATCCCAAGAATGCCTTTGGATGTATCCACACATCCATAATGCATGAATGTGCTATTCCATCCATCCCTAAACTGCAGCAAAGGTCTAGGGTATGTTGCAGGTGAGTGGCCTTTTCCACTCATACCGTCTCTTCATACAGGGTAAGTGAAGAGTGCTCAGAATCCCTTGGACTCATCATACATTAAAAAAAAAAAAAAAAAAAAAAAAAAAAGTGGAACATATCATTTCAGTTCAGGAAAAAAAAACCCCAAACAACTCAAAACTAAAACAAAACAAAAAAAAAAACTCTACCAAAAGAAAAATCCCCAAACCCCAAATCCTTTCTCCTGCAAAACACCTTTACAAAACCAAAGAAACTTTATTTTCTTTATCAGTTTTATTTTGTCACATACAGTTAAATCAGAATTGTAATTGTGAAACTTCAAGAGAAAAAATTAAAAATATTCAAACAACATTTTTCTTTAGGTCTTTGAAAAGTAACCAGTTGTCTTTTTAGAAAGGTGCTCTAACGAAACAAAGAATAGTTTCTGTTCCTGTGGAAAGCAGTACAGAACCACATGACTTTTTTTTTTTTAAATAGCTGGACAAAAGATTAATGTGGAGGTAATTGCATGAAACTCCTCAGAAATTAATAGCATGAAATGTATGAAGAATAATTTGATGTGAGCTATAAGGTTTTTAAGGGAAAAAAAATTGCCAGCAATTTTGTAAAATATCTTTAACATAAAGCAGTATAACATTCCAAATTTCACATCCTAAGTGTCTTGTCTCCTTCATGCAAAAATCATGCAAAATAAATGCCTACTCCATTTAGAAAAGATTTCAAATATAATTGTAAAATTAGAAACAGATTGCTGATATTAGTCTTCTGTGATGGGAATCCTAGCCACAGTAATTGCAAGGAGTTTCCTTTTAAAAATTAATTGAAAACACAGCTTGATGCCATTTGCAGTTTAAACACTGAAACTCAGTGCATTAAAATACAGATCAAATTAATATGTTCACATATGCCTTTTTTTTTAATTATCAAAGAAAGGACAAGTGGAGAACATCTCTAAAGAGAAAACTGCACAAACAACTTCCATCTCTTCAAGTCAGCAAATAATAATGTATTATCATTTCTTATTCAGTTTAAATTGTTGCAAGTAATCTTTTCACCCATACGCTGAAACCTGATCGTAGCTTTAAATATCTGTCATAAAAAAATAGGTGATAAGGCCCAAAAGTTTCACTTCTTTCAGGATATTCCAGTGTCACCTTTGTGTATTTGGCTTGGTCTTAACCACAGCTCTTGTCCTAGGGCGATGTTATGATTCTTGTGTCCCCATCGTGTGTCCTGTTTATGCTGGGTATTATATTCTGTGCCCTCAAGACTGGCTGAGAGCGCAGGCGAGGAGAAGAAGAAGCACAGAGTTTTGTTATCAGGGACTGGACTCCTCCTCCACAGTCTGCTGGCACACTGTTGATGTCTGGGCACGGATGGGGCAGAACACCGTGCTCTTTTTGCTGGTTAGTTAGTTAGTCAAGCTAGCTGGGGCAGTCTGAGCTTTCTCTGGACTGTTTTTCTTTCCCTTTTCTTGGAGCCATTCGAATCTGCTCTGGACTGGGACCTGGGGAAACACAGAGAGCACTTTGCAGCGTGCCGGGGCCCACTCTGCAGCCTTTCCCAGTGCCAGAGGGACGTAGAACAGAGAAACCACCCACCCGAGAGACTTTCTGAATTTGTCATCTCTTCAGAGGAGAGAATGAGTTTTGTCATCCAGTATTGTTCACTTTGTGTGCTGGGGAGTGCTCTGCCTGTTAAATAAGCAGGTTCTTTCCAGTTGTCTCTGAGGAATCCTTCCTGAACTGATTGCGGGGAGGGGCCCCCTTTGGAGGTTTTCTCCCAAATTTGCCCTAAACCAGGACAGTTCTTTACATGAGGCTCCTCGGGAGAGTTTTGTATTGTTCTTCAAGCTATGAATCCTTAATAAGACTGGCACTATTGTAGCCCATTTTGCAGAGTGTTGTCTACACAGAAAAACAGCCTTAGATATTGAAACTTCAGTTAGCTTTTGCCATGCAATCCTGTTTTAACTAACCTGCACTCAATTTAATGGGACTTCTGGTATCTGACTGCTTTCTTGTCAAGAAAGGAACTGCAAGGAACCTACTGTAACCAATAAGTTATATTTTGGATTTAATGTTAGTGTTCTTGGTAATGTAAAATTAGCTATAAATCATTATGGATTTTTTTTGTCTGAAAATTATTCACTTGACATCTTTATAAGTAAGAATATTTGTGGCTCTGCAAGTGAACTGATAACAAACAAAATTTAAGAAAAATACCATGGTTCCTATAGTTTTATGATTTGAAAGCTTATGTCTCCGGAGTGTAGAATTTGAACTTCTTTTAATAAAGCTCTTGCTGAAGTAACTGTTAACAGGACATAAAAAAGTTTAATTAGCAATTTTCATAGTATTAAAATATGGTAATTTATACAGAGAAAATCTGTAATGTGTATATGTATGTGTATAAGTATGACCTATCAAGCTTGCATGAACTAAAGTTTAAGTATAAATCAGTTGTGATAAGTATGGTTTACATCATGTGCCTTGAGTAAGGTAAACAAAATGCTTTTCTGGATCAAGGGCTTCAGGAAGCATTATTTAAATATGTAACCAACTGAGCAATTAGTTGAATGCATGGAATATGAGTAGAACTGGAGCACAATTTTTGTCCACCTAATGTGTCACCTATACCATGCATTGCTCATTCACATTCAAATATATGGCATTTCAAAATGCCCCAATGAGTGTTATGAAGACTTTTGATGTTTTTCAAAGACCATTGATAATCTCTCCTGTTTCCTTGAAGTGTTTTGGACCTGTTCCCATGCTTTCAGAGTGTAATTTTGCTTCTCTGGTGATCCGTAGATGTCAAATTCTTATAAGAAGCTTGTTATAAGACTTACTCACACCAACACAACAGGACATGTTGGTGTTGGTGTGAGTAAGTCAAGAAAAGCTTGCTCCTATGACCAGTATTCAAGGAAGGAAAAAATATAAAAGCAGTATAGGAAGTACAAGTACCAAGGGCAGACTGAGTGAAAAGATCTTGTATATCTGAGTGTTATGATCCTGATTTTATCAGTTTAGAATGGTACATTTTCCAGGCTGAAAGTAATGCAGGTGCTGCAATATGTTGGAATGTATATCTTGATGAGGAGCTGCTTACTCTTCTGAAAGCTAATGGCAAATGTATAACAAAGCGAAGATGGCTGTGTGTTTTTGATATTAACTGTATGGAAAAAATTCCCAGCTTGAAGGAGAATTTTTAGTTGCTTTATTGTTCTGTCATCATTTTAATGACAATGCACTATATTCTTCCATGAGCCAAACCCAGCTGTGATTAGCAATTTAACTTCCTAAGTAGGGGAGTAGAAAAAAAAAGTCAGTAGATCCTGCACCAGGTGGCAAAAAAAATAAATTCAGTCTAAGCACCAGCTGACATGAGTATCAAAAACAATAACTGAAGAATTATAATTGGGAAAGTGGAAAGCACACCTGGAAAATGTAATGAAGGGAAAAATCTACTCTGCTATTCTGTTTGGTAATTTCTGTGACTTTGTGGCAGATCACCTCTGCCTTTTCAGTCCAGTGAAACAAGCTGGCCATGGGGAGTATTCTGCTAATGGATCCACAGCAAAGAAGACATTGGTAGCCCATGATAGACCGGTGATTCTGGCAGCAACAATAACAAATAATGCTCTTCAACATCTTACTGACCCTCTTGGGTGTAAATGTTATTCCCAAATAATTTTTATCTTCTTTCCTCTTTAGTATGCCCCTGTTTTCTCTGGGTGGCTGATCTTATTGCCATATACACTCAGCTTCATTTTCTCCTTTTGAACTTCCAGATGTGAATGTAAGGTCATGCTTAACTATGACATAATTTGAATGCCCCTTACTATCACATCATTTGAACAGGAAAACCATTATGCATTTACAACAGTTGCATATCATACAGAATTTATTGAGGGAAAGAAAATTTAAATAAAATGTCAAAATTAAACACAATAAAGCACGTTTCATTAGCTTTATACTGAGTAGGACACAAAACATCAAGAAAATATGACAGTGTACCCCGGGTGCATTTGATTAACAAATAAAGAAAGGCAAAGAGAGAAGGTTTATCCACTGTGAGACTCCATACATCCACAACCAGGTTACCACTAAAGGATGCTTATGGCAGTTTTTTGTCTGAGGCACAGACAGCAAACTGCTAAATGCCTGAACATCCCCACTGCAAGAGGAACATTTCTGAAGGTTCCCTGGGGTATTGCTTCAGCCCTAGTACTGCCTGTCAGGAAATCATGAAGTGCACCAGTGACCCACACGAGTGCATCAGAAGGGCACAGCGAAGGAAATCAGCAGCACGAGACTTCCTCCATGCTGCAGCATGGAATAGATGTACCTTATGAGGGACTGGGGACTGCCAGTCATGAGGATGAGCTGTGGTTCATGTGCCAGCGAATACCACAAACTGCATATAGAATAGACTGCTGTTTAAGGGGTTAGAGAAGGGGAAAATAACTACCTATTAGCCAGAACCAGTCCCCATTAGCAATTCTCCTATAACTCCATCTACTTTGATTTGAAATATGAACTTAAACAATTTCTGCTGGCTTTTTACTATTCTGTATCCTTGTTTGCCTTTGTTTTGTTTTATTTAAATGGGTGGGGCTTTTTTGAACAATTGTCTCCTTTTTCCATTTTTAAAACTGCATCTTTTTAACAGGACTTCTCATTTCAACAATTTTATGTCTGCACAACAGAGACCTCTTCACCAGTTCAACCGGAGAAATGTTAAAATTATCATCAGGATCTGTTTTCTTCAGGAGCCTTCTGGGAACACTAAGATTGACAATAAGCCTCAGAAAAACAGCAATATATTCTAGAGCTATTTATTCATTTTGCTTTATTCTTGCTAGGAATTGTTCATCTGGGCTCTCCCCTGGGCACAGCATCTTGAAGGACCTCTTACATCAACTAACTAAAAGAGTGTCAAAATAAAACACTTGTAGAAGTTCTGCTAATACTATAATTCCAACAGTTTTTTTCCCCTGTTTGGTTTATTTTAATTTTTTATGGCTCTCTTTTCCAAAGTTTCTAATTAAGAAGGCTTAAATACATTGGTACATATCATCACCTTGGTTTCTACTGGGATTTATTCAGAGTTTCTATTTGAATTGACTGAATTTACAACTAAGACAAAAGCTCTGATTTTTACTGAAGTACATTGTGTTCTTTACTGCATGTATTATGACCCCATGCCATCCATTTATCATAATCAAGAACCCACACTCATGAAAACTGATATCAAACTCCCAGTGATTAAACTAAAGCTGTTCAAGCTAGAAGACACCACACTAACTTCTTTTCAGCACTAAAATATAATAAATGCTAGTTTCTTCACATATAATGGTTTGTCATTATAAGAATACATTATTTTTCTTATACAGTCAGCATTCATCACTGGTTTTGTCTATAACAGAAATTTGGTTGCTTTGCTGCTGAACCACCTAAATTTCCTGTTTGTTTCAAGAGCAACAGACATATTGTTATGGCTTCTGAAACAAAACAAGGATGTATTTGTGGTGCCACTTTTCTTCCTTTTCCTCCACTGCAATAGTACATTTGTAAAATGGTCTATTTTGATTGTCCAAAAAATGTTTTCCATTCTTTCAAATAACATTGTACACCAATTTCCTCTGAAAGCTTTTAAAGCTGTTTATATTCAACACAAGTGTTCCTCACTACACTTCTGTATCTCCAAAAGCTTCATAAATACAGGGCTGTCAGTATTATTTTATTGCTTGAGATCATTTTCCCTAGGACATTTCAGTATAAACTACACACATTTAATGAAGTTTTGTTTTGGTTTGAGCTTAACTCATTCACTGTTGCAAACTTGAGTCATTATTTACATTATCAGTAACACAGCAATAATTTTCCTAAGGCCTATGAAATTCTCTCTGATGCAGTCTATTTGAATAGGGACCTGTGGATCATTCACATGATTAAGCTGTATGCTTTATATTGAAAGAGGGAATCTGAAAGTAACATTGATATGGATCCTTGTGGAAACTCCTTATAGAAAACGAAAAGTTCTAGTGACCTATTATACAAAATACAGAATAAAATGTAAAATTAAGACTAAATTTTGTAGAATATTTAGGATATTTTTGGGAAAGAAAACAAAATCATAAGACTCAGAAAAGAAAGGCTTACAAACACTCTGGAAAGGAGATAGGATCAAATGAAATGCAACTGAAAAAAAACCCCAAAAACCCAGAAAATTGGGACATTTAGTGACGACCAGAAGACAGTCTGGGAGGAAATAAGGTGCAGTGCAAAGAGTCGAAACATGCCAAAACTAACCTCCCAGATGCTGCAAAAGCAGGGGAAAAAATCAAGGAGGAGGACAGAATTTGGAGGGGAAGATTTGAGAGACATAGCAAAGATACTGAAAAAAAAAATCTTCGCCAAAGTCAAAGCCATCAAAAGGCAGGCCATATGCAATCAAGTGCAGGGATATGCACCAAAGCTTGCCAAAATTGATCCCCACTGAAATCCTGGAAACAGAAAAGAAGGACTTACAAACTCTCTGGAATGGAGATACCATCAAAGGAAATGCACCTGAAGGAAAAAATAAAGAAGATTGGGAAATTTAGTGACTACCAGAAAATGACCAGGATTACATGAGGTGCAGCACAATGGGCCAAAACATGCCAAAACTAACCTCACAGATGTTGCAAACTCAGGAGAAAAAATCAAGGAGGAAGACAGAACTTGGAGGGGAAGATATGGGAGATATGGCATGGATAGTGAAAAAAAATTCTTTGCCAAAGTGAAAGCCATCAAAAGGCATGGGATGCCATCAAGATCAGGGACATGGACCGAAGATTGGTCTCCTTTGAAATCGCAAGATTTCCTTTCCCTTCCTGAATGGATAGGATTATTCTTGCAACACATTAGAAAAAATGTTTTGCAATATGGGAGGTAGAAAGTCTTACCCTTATTTCATCTAGGTTCATCATCTCTTTCATTGTTGCTTGGAAATCAGTGTGCACTGCAATGTAAATTATCTTTATTCCTAAAGATATATAACATAAAATACAGCTTTACTTGGTGGAACCTGTATTTTCATTAACATAATTTTTTACATTTGCTGTCCATTTTTTAAAAGTATTGATTCATACATGAATCTTCATTAATTTCTTCCTTGTCCTAGACCCCCTAAACATACATCTTACTTGCCAGACAGGCATATTAAATGCCTCTGGCTTTCTGGAACAGTAAGACATTTGATCAGAAAATGAAAATACTGGCATGTAGTCAGCATTGTTCTTTCTGGTTTAGCTGGCTTTAATACAATGCTCACATTAGTTCTGTGCCCATAACCTCAAACTGAATAACATTGGAAATGCATGATGTATGGAGGAAGCTTAAAGGAAAAGTGCCAAATGAATATATGCCTTTCATGTCCTTCTCTGGTGAGCACATGTGCAAGTTGGATTCAGGATGCAAAACAGAGAGATGGATACTAAATATTCTCACTGCACACTGTAATGTCTTTAAAATTAATTCCTTTAGAACAAGTCCAACATGTTGATCCAACTCAATCATCTTTTTTTAATCATCTTGGTCTGGATAAGATCTCATTTACTGTAAGATGTAGTCATTTTCAACAGTAATGAAAAAAGGTAAAGAATAATTTTTGGGCATCAACATGAGTCAGAAATAAAATCCCCAGCAGGATAGACATGACTTATGTACAGTTTCATTTTCCACATCTCAAACATGGACAATTTCACATTGATAGACTTAAAAACATGCAAAGGATTTTAATTGTTTAAAATGAACACAATCACAGTAAGAGCTAATCTTTGACCAATAAATTCTGATGGAAAGTTTAGATGCTGTGCAAGAGGTTTTGTTCTATTAGTACTAGTTAATTTATTTCTTAAAGGCAATTGACTCCTACACTTTCTAAATTAATTTTTTAAAATGTCTAAAATGTTTAAAAATGTGCTTTGGCTGATTCATTCTCTTAAAGGGTGCAGGTATATGTCAATATATTTTTTGAAACATACATTTTCCTTCTTGTCTGCTGAGGTAGGTTGTCCTGCTGCAGTGTGTGAGGACCTCTGTGAAGCAGGGAGTCACTGCAACCCATGGAAAGGACCACATCAGGGCAGACAACAACATTGCAGCCCTTGGAAGACCTCGCACTGGAGCAGTCTTTCTCTGAAGGACCTTATCTCATGTTGGGGACCATATGTTGGAGCGGGGGTATGCTGTGAAGAGTAAGAAGAGGCATATATGAAGTGTTATGAACTGATCACAAACCCCTTGTCACGTTCCTCTGCATTTCTTGGGGATGAAGAGCTAAAGGAACTGGGAATGACAGAATGAAGTTGAGCCTGAGAGGAAGGCAGAGGTGGGGAAAAGATGTTTAGTTTTATTCTTTGTTTCTCACTATCCTGCTTTTTTTTTTAAATCAGCAATAAATTAAATTAATTTTCCCTGAATCAAGTCTGGTTTTGATCTACTACTGAGTGATACATGAGTGATGGTAGCTACTGAGTGATGTGCTTGTCTTAAACATTGAGCTTTTCTGTCTAACTGTCTTCTTGTGTCCTATTGAGCAGGGTGAGGGAGAAAACAGCTGGTGGGCATTTGGCAGCCCACCACAGTGAATTCACCACAAACTTATTCTTGATACTCAATAAAATTGGCCCCAGTGTTAAATGGAACTTTTATGAAGTAATAATGAAAAATCAGTTTAATAACAATGGAACATGTATCAGGAATAGCACTCTACAATACTATTAATAGTTTAAAAATTTGATCTCAACTTCTTTTTGCTTAGCAGATAGATAAGAATTTATGGGTACAATAACTTGATGTCCTGAGATTCAGTAAACACACATAGAGAAATATTATAGTAAATGCATAATCGATTACATTCTTGATGACTCTTTGTATATTCACGGTTTAGGAATGGTATTATGTAGAGGTGGCTGGTAGGGGTCTGATGGCTCAACCTGGATGCCTTAACGTTCCCAGAGAGAGGTCCTGAAGGAAACAACTTTCTAGGAGTCTTAGGCAGTCCTTCAGCCGCAGGGTAACCTCAGCAAGGAGCAGGCAGATCAGCTCTTAGCTGTGATTTCAGCTCTGCCTTGTGGCATGTACCCTGGCTAACGCAGGGACAAGAGACAGGAGCACCGTGTGGTTATTCCTCAGAGGTAGCCTTGATTCCAGCACCCTGCGAAGGTTGACCAGTGACGGCAGCTCCCTCCTGAACAGGGCAGAAACTGGGGGTTTTATGGGGAAGAGCAGAGTGGTACAAAAGGGGAAAAACCAATCAGTCCCAACAAAACTACATGGAGTTCCAAAGCATGCTGGGAACTCACCATGACCAAGGAGGATTTTTCAGTCCAGGAGAGTTTGAGATGATCTTCTCATATCCCATTCAAGGGATACCTCTCCAAGGGAGGGGGCTGGCATGCCCATCTGTCTCTGCAGTATTATCCAATTTAATGCTCCCACTGAAAGCACATCAAACAATAGGCCACTAGCTCACTTCCCCTTCCCCTCTCCTCCTCTGTATAGGGCTGGTGAAGCAAACTGGAGGCACAAAAGGAACAGATCATGGGTTGAGAAAAGAACAATTTACTGGAAGCAGCAATTAGATAAGAAAACCAACTGTTACAGAAACAATACTGATAACAGAGGGTGCAAGAAAGGACACCCTGCTGCTCGAGCACCCCAGGAAAACCCCTGACAATCCAACATGCTACCTCAACCTGGAAGCAAATCCCACATTCCCTGAAAATGATGTGGGATCATACAGAATAACCTCTGGGTCCTAGCCATACCTCCTTCTGGCTATTGTAAAAAACGGTTCTCTGTGAGTCTTCATGTCCTAAAGACTATTAACTGTAGTGTAAACTTTTCCACAAGGGCTTTAAAATAGCTCAGAAAGAGTAAAATTAGCATAAATTACAAATTTAAGAGGTTGTAGAAATAGAAGCTTTGAATGGATACAGGAAATAGAATAATTTTAACTTCTACCTTGTACATTTTTCAGCTTCTTGGTAACTAAGATTAACCAACATAAAGGAATTGTAAACAGTTATAAGAGACATTTCCCTCCCTCCCTCCCTCCCTCCCTGCCTACCTCTTCCCTCCCCTGTGTTCCTCAGGTCACCATCTAAGTTACACTTCTCATATTTTTTGAATTTGTCCTGATATATAGATATCTATTTTCAGTCTAACACCACCAACATTTTCCTGAATTTTTAAAGTGCCATATATTTAAATGGGTTTGTAGCCACATGATTCTCCATCTGTTTCAAAATTCATCTAAAAATACTTTTCTCTTGTCTGCTTCTCCATGTTTGCCTCTTTTTTTCAGTATTTCCTTATAGCTATAAAGAAGATTTATGATATATTTTATTCAGAGCATGCAAATTTTTTTAATTTATCATATCTATTATTATTCTTAGATTTTGAATTTCTGATTTAACTTTCCTACCCCCACGCCCCACCCCCAGCTATTATTATATAAATTACAGTTACTTTTTCAGCACTCTTGTTTTCTAGTGTTCTATATTGGGGGTTATTTAATTTTTTAAAATTATTTTCATATCTGCTGTACTTATTTCTCCCTTTAAAAATTAGACAGAATTCTTCATATTCAGGAACTTTTATGCAGCATCAAGACTCTTGCCATGCATGCCCTTTTCTGTTTTATTTAATTTTAAAATTATTTACTAGCATAATCTAAAGTTTCTATTTTGGTTTTAATGAGCCAAAAGTCCTATTGACTGTTTTAAGTATTTTGTCAGACCACTTAGAGTTAGCTAACCTTTACCAAATTTATATTGGAAGGATATTCTGCCTTATGGATTTCTGTATTTTTAATATATTTTTGAAATTGTTTTTGATTCAAGGTTGTTCATCCTCAGTTGAGTAGTTGGAAAAATGTTACCAATGTCTGTATGACTGTAGACATGTATTTTTGAACTCCTCCACGGGAGGTTCAACTTTGAGGATCTCCACAGAGTTTATGAGGGTTGCAGATGCTCCTGGATAAAACAGCTACGCTACTGTCTGGAGTCAGTTATGTGCAGAGGGAAAACTCAAGATCTCTTATACAGTCATTGAGTTAATATAGTCTCAGTCAGAATAAATGAGAAAATTATAATTCATACAACAATTAGCACAGGGATTGAATTCTAAATTCTCCACAGTATTATCCAATTTAATGCTCCCACTGAAACCACATCAAACAATAGGCCACTAGCTCACTTCCCCTTCCCCTCTCCTCCTCCTAAAGGCCAGACTAGCAACTGCATGATCAAAAATTCAGGTAAAAAATATCCATGATCAGTTACTGTTACTGTAGAACTAACCCTATAAGTGATATTTCATTATCTATTTTTGCCACAAATGTGGACCTAACCCCAACATTGAATTTTGCATGAATTTTCATATCCTTTCTCGATTGGCTGGTATTTTGAAAATTACCCCCCAGATTTTCACATCCAGTAGAATAGTTATTGTAATTAATCTTATTAATACTGATTGAGCATACACTATTAATATTTTTTCAGCTCTTTGATTACCACAGTGTTTTGTGTTTCCTTACCTGCCAAAAATATAGCTTCCTAAAGAATTTTGTAAAGTTCGCATTTAGGAACAAAAGCATTAAACATTGAAACAGCCCCCAGGTAGAAGACCTGTCACTCTTTCATATATTTTTCTTGCTGGAAGCAAAAATCCACTTTTTTGGATACTTAGATGAAAGTTATGACAAGGGGATTATAGTACCATGTGAAGGATAAAGATATAAAAGAAGTAACAATCAAGGAGGACACATAACTTCTTTCAATATCAGACACTGAAGGTCCTAGATATATATATCTGAAATATTGTCATGAAAAATATGAGCCAGGTTTAGGAGTCTTGACTGCCTGAGAGCAAAGTTTCCCATCACATATTTTATTTTGTATGCAATACCAATGTATGTACTCTGTGTAGATGCAATGCAGCTGTTTACATGTGAACTGGTTAATTAAGAAATTAATGCTCTAGGAATCTGTGCCATTTTTTTTATAAAACTCTGGTGTTCATAAATATTTTAATTGTTTATTCAAGATCATTTTCTTATAACAGAATTCTCAGTCTTCTGCAATGAGCTCTATTATGTGTTTAAATGTAGAAAAGTCCAAAAAGGAAAGGGATAAAAGAAAGGAAGGAAGGAAGTGTCCTGAGTTGACTATATAATGCTTTTATCCCCAATCATCTTGTTCTGTTTATGCTGAATAATAAGTTTTGCACCTTTAAGACATGTTCCAGAGAGTGAAGGGGGGAGAGAAGAAGCGTGCAGTTTGTTTTCAGACACTGCACTCACTCCTCCACATTCCTGCTCCTGGACTGTGTTGTCTGCAGATGGACAGACAGCGGGACAGAGCTCTCCTTTGCTTTTAGTTAGTTTTAGCTAGCTGAGGCAAAGAAGTTCCCTGGACTGTGGGTTTTTTTCTTTTTTTTGCCTTTTCTTTGGACTCTTGAAACCTGCTCTGGACTGAACACCCAGGGGAGCACCGGCAGCTCCACCTGTGGCCCACTGGGCCGGGCCTGGCCTGTGACATTTCCAGAACTGGAGGGACTGATCAGAGACTGAGTGAGCTCAGCTGCAACCCGGGGAGGGGACTTTCTCAGTTTGTCATCTCTTCTGGAGCGGCAAGGGGTTTTATTGTTCAATATTGTTAGGTTTTATTGTTTAATAAACAGTTTTTTTCCACTTTTCTCCACGGAGGTGTTTCTCCCGGAGCAGATGGGGGGAGGGGCCGATTGATTCTGCTTTCCTAGAGGAGCCCCTTTGGGGGTTCGTTCCCAAATTTGCTCTGAACCAGGACAGGAAGGAAGTGGCGGAAGTGGCAGAAGTGGCGGAAGGAAGGAAGTGGCGGAAGGAAGTGGCGGAAGGAAGGAAGGAAGGAAGGAAGGAAGGAAGGAAGGAAGGAAGGAAGGAAGGAAGGAAGGAAGGAAGGAAGGAAGGAAGGAAGGAAGGAAGGAAGGAAGGAAGGAAGGAAGGAAGGAAGGAAGGAAGGAAGGATGGATTATGCAAAATACTTGTATGAAAATGGTGCACTATAAAATGCTGAGGTGTAGAAATAACAGTCTCAACACTCGTCTTTTATGATTAGTACATAGGCATGATAAAAAAGGGACAATATGAAGAAATGTCCAGTGCAAGGACATGTAAATAATTATGGAAGACTGCAATGACAAAAGAAAAAGGTATGATGTGAACAACACCATGGAAAAGCACAAAACTAAAAAATTAGCACAACTCCCAGATGGAAAGGAAATAGTAATATTATATAAGTATGATGTCTTACTTTCAGGGTATTCTACGTCATACATTCAGGCCTCCTTCAAAATATGAACTTAATTTTCCTTAAATAATAATGATTCTCTGGTAAGTTCAATTTGTTTGGAATAGGTAGGAGGGTTCTGTTAAGGAGTCAGATAGGCTTTTTTTCCAAAGACCATTGAAAATGTAGTTGATAAATCTAGGAAATGTGAGAAAAACTTGACTTAGATATACCAATAGATATTATTTGTGGAAACCAGCTTTTTCTCCCACTAAGAACAGCTTTTTCTCCCCCTTGTTGAGGGGCAGAATTATACAGACTGAGTGAACTGATGTTAAAGTGCAACTTCCTCATAGACACAGAACGTGGTCTCCAGCATGATAGAGATCAGACCCTAAAGTTCATTTTGGTCATACTCATTTCTCCAGAGAAGAGTGTGCTAATTTAAAGATTTATATGACATATCTAATTCACTTAAGTCATAAATTGATTTCTGTGATAAAAATCTACTTTCAGAGTATATGTTTCTGTACAATATAAATGTCCAATTACTTGTCTAGTGAAAATCCCTCATAATTAAAAAATATTTAGGGTCTATTTAATAAAAATAAAAAAATATTTAGGGTCATATATATATATATGATGATATAGAATTGTTCATACATATCAATCAATTACTCCTAATGCAAATTTTACAGTTCTATTCAAAGATTTCCACTCTTATAGCACAGTCATATTTATATGATATCTGAGAAATATTTTATATAGATGCAATTACATGGTGATCTATGAGAAGGGAAGCAGAACTTAATGAATGTTTTGCTATTCCCTGTTAGAAAGTTAAATATACTTAATTTGTACATTTTCAATGTTGTTATTGAGCAATTGTAAGTCATGTGCTCTTTAGAGTGTATTTTAGATTCTTGTCTTTGGTCTTGGCTTAGCATTGAAGAATAATTCTTGGAGAAGAATTCTGTACATTAAAACTTATATTTGCAGATAGCAAACCTCCAGTTTTCTTGATCAGGATAATGCATTCTGTAAAAAAAAAAAATTTACTTTTAAAGAAGATATTATCTTTATACATCCCCTTAGAAAACATAATGAGAAATTTGGACTAGTATGAAAAAGTCAGGTGAAAAACCCTTAAAGTCATTAATATTGATAATAGCATAATAAAAATAAAAGTCTAACAAAAATGTTAACTTTAGTAATTTTTAGATTGCTATTATGTTGTTCTTAACATCATATTCTAGTAAATGTTGTATAAATAAAAACATACATATGTATATATGGAAAAAATGGTTTCAAAATAAGAGTTATACAAATTCACTGTCAACTAAAAAGACATATGTATGAGCTTTCAGAAATATTCCTGGACTCAGTCAGTATTTACATCAGCAAAAAATGGTATCCCCTAGAAGTGAGAAGTGCAGGTTCCATTAATCTACTGGATTGAGTAAGGTTTAGAAGACAAGACTGGAATTCAAAACTATCTTGATTGCCCATGGAGATAGCCTGATGACAAGACTAAAATTTGTACAGATATATTCAAGTCTCTGGCTACTAAAAGAAAAAAGTTAAAAGGGTGGGAAAAGGAGCCAATATACCACAGATTGCTATAGATGACTGATTCTTCTCCATGAGTTCTCAGAAAGCAGCTTGAAGTAGTCAGTTGATTTTGAAATAAGAACAACTGAAAGCAGAGTTGGTACTACAGTTGACTGAGAAGCACTGTTGTTAGGCTGTGTAGAATTTTACGATAATATTTTTAAATAGATAACATAATATCATCGAAGCATTCCCAAACTTTTGACAGTGCAAGAGTTGAACTAAGACATCTTTGCCAGATCTACTGTTCTTTAGGTTTGCGTTCCCATGGCCTGCTTTCTTTGTGAATATTAGGCAATTAAGAGATAAAACAAAAAATAACCTATCCATAACCACACCATTTTTGCCCCAATAAAAAGAAAAAAAATACTCAAGAAATATGAACTTCAAGACAATTTAATTCTATTTTATGAAAAGGAGAAGATATTGATGAAGAGATCAAAGTGGAAATCTTAGAAGTGGTTAGCTCTTCAATGTTGTTTGATTACCTTTGAAATTAATTAAAAAAAACCAAAAAACAAAACAGAAAAAACCTCCTAACAAAGCGAAAAGCTTCTAACTTATGAGGGAAATGACTGAACTGAACTTGCTTCACACAAGTATTTCATAAAGTATGAAATGATTTTGGCTTTATTACTTATGTCCTGGATCGGATAGTATTTACCTATGGTACTGTTAGTTTATATTTATTATTATATTTTTTTGTGTTCTCCCTTTAAGAGAAAATTTTTTACCAAAGAGATTGGTTCATGTGTTTTAAGTGAAGCAAGTTATTTAGGTGAGCATCAGAATATTTAGCTTTATTGTTCTAAATGTCTACATGGAAATTTAAGATAATTTCTTCTATTTGAATCTAGAAATTACTGATGACAGTCAGATGCTGGCAGAAGACTTACTGAAATTAATATAATATATGGTATTTAAATACTAGGTTAAATTGTGCAGAACTGTAAGCAAAACACGAGTACTTCACAAGAGGCATTAAGTCCCTCTGGTGTGGTAAACTTGCTGTGTCGTCTTATTACCAAGCAATAGAAATGTAATGTGCTGATCTAGAGAGATGTAATTTTCCCACTCTTGGAAAATTTTTGTGATTTCCCAAATGCTTTTATGCAGTGTTGGCCAGAAAGCTTGGCTAAATGTATCCCTAGTGGATTTTCTTATTGACCAGTATGATTGTAATGAGGGAACACAAAATTTTCAGGGAAAAAAAAAGAGACTTAACTCCAAAGCAATTAATCCCCATTTTCCTCCAGTTTTACCCAGGGTTTGCAATATTCATGCTTGATTTCAGATAACCTACTTTTTTTCTAATTAATAATTCAATATTTATACAAAATAGACAAGATAAAGCAGTAGAAATTGAGTCAGATACTGTAAAATAGCCTAATCTACTTGACAAAAGAGAGATTTAAGTCAGGCAGAAAGGAAGCAAAGAACATCTAAACACTATATTCAGGCTCCTAGGTACTCTGGAGCCAACAGATGTACAGTCAGCCCAGCTTTCTATCCTTTCAGTCAGCTCAATCTTTCTTCCAGTACTTCTGTAACTGATGTTTCATTCACACTGGTGTATTCCCACAAGAGTCTTAATAGCCATTAACAGGATATTTTATGATTTTCTACAATATTTAGGTATACTTCTGTAGTGGCACTTTTTATCATGCCCTACACAATTCAATATCCACCTACTTTCCAATGCTCTAGAAGCCTATTTTTATCCTTTTTTCGGAATTGCCTTTCTTTTCCACTGGAGCTCTTACAAAGGTTATTTGCAACATCAGTGATTTTCCAAAAGGTTAGTATGACCATATAGAGACCCTTCTTTCTCCACAAATGGTCAAATGTGGGAATTTTCTGTCATTGGTGCTTCAAAAAACCAAATTATCAGTGAAGATATTTTCAAATGAGGAACAGCAAATATCAGCTGCTTCAAAAACCCCTCTTCCCATAGATATGCACAGAGACTGAATCCAGGTCCAGAAGTACTGCACTACTGCAGCACTTGAACTACTGCAGCATTAATCAACATGGCTTGGCAGACACACTATTCTTACCCTATATGAAGACTCTGCAAAGTTTGACTGTATCATGATATTCATTCTGTCTCCACATAATGATTCAAAATGTGTCTATTATGGCAATTCTAGTCACACAAAAGATTAGCCATATTGGCAAACAGAACTGAATTTAATTATAGAAACAAAATAGCCTTCCTTCTTTTCCTGATGTGAAAATATGTGGTGGAGTCACCACTCCTGGAGGTACTTGAAAGATGTGTAGATGTGGCTCTTACAGACATAGTTTAGTGGTGGACAAGGCAGTATTAACTTAGTGGTTGTGCTTGATGATTTTAAAGTTTTTTGCTTTAAAATTATTCTATAACGCTATAATTTTCTCAGGCTTGACATCTGAAGCTGCTTGCTACTACTACTATCATCCATTGCAGATTTGTCTTGGAAAAAGTCTACTAGAGTGGTAAAAACAGTCCCAGAAAAAAAATGTTGTCATGCTTCCTGGACACATGGTTCAAGCATTTTCAATAATAAAATTATTTAATTAATTAAGTTAATAGACCTGTGTCTAAAAGAGCCGTTACAACCCAAGGCACACCACAACATGAATCATTAATGTTGGCACTGCCATCAATCAGCCATCCTTCCTCTCTAGGTCATCAGTATTCTGAAACAACAGTTACAGATATGTAAATTGACAACTATATATTCACGTGAATACTCAATTGTAGTATGGAAATTTAGAATATGGGTTACGACACCCTGAGAGCTTACTCCTTTAACCATAATCACAGGAGTAATTTACTTGAGTAGTACCTGTTTATTGACACTGAGGGAATTGCTCACTTAATTTATAAACTGAAAAATTTAAAACAATGGGGCAGAGTTGATTATGCTCTTGGATTCTAAATAAAAAAGGATATTTAAAAGAAGTATTTAACTTTAAATAAAAGATATAAAAAAATTCACTGCTGTTTGGTGCTTTTTAGAACTGTTTCTATGTAGGAAGCAAGACAAAAAAATTATAAATCTCTGATTTTCATAGTGAAAATTGAAAGATATTTGTGAACATGAATGATATTTATTACAGAAAGTGTGATTTTGCATTCCAGATTGGGGTACTCTACTACATATATAGAGTACTATGTTCCATGCTAAGTACCTTTAAATTTCTGGAAAACAAGGCATGCTTTGTTGTATGTTAGTTGCAGGTCCTGAATTCATGGATGCTGGCATAAAATAAAAAAAAATCCTATGTGGTTGACAATGAATATATATGCTGTTTAAAATATTTACTAGTTAGCAAATTGTCTGTATGTATAATAGAAACAGACAAGTATGAAAATCCGAACACGTAAATATGATTAAGTTATCTAAAAATTAGATCCTGCATCGTTGAATCAAAAGAAATGTGTGTATAATTTACACCTATTCATCAGAATAAACAGGTTTGTTTTTTTCTTAATAAATTCTTTCAGATGAATGCATGCCTACAACCAAAGCAGAGCATTTATTACTGTAATAAATTTGCTGTATGATATAGGAAAAACTGAGTTGGGATCCATTAGGTATCTATTTTGTCATAAAAATGCTTAAGGACAGGTGCTTTGGAGTCACAAACATTAAACAAATAAAAAGCAAATTACTTTTCTAATCCCAACTCCCATCATTAAATAGCTAGGAGAAAATAACAGAACAAGAAAATTTCAATAATAGACAAATCAAAAACTGAAAATCCATTAGTGTAACTATACCTTAAACAGAGAAAAAGGTATGCCTTACATGTCAAATTTTATCATCGTGGTCAAAACCAAAAATCTGGATACATTATTATTACTACTGATATTTCTATTAACAGTAACATTGACTTTAAAGATTTGTACAAAATGGATTTTTAAAACATTTAAATAATGAGAAAAGCTGAATCACATTTTAATATATAAGTATTTTTAGTTCTATATTTAGAACAAATCTTCAAAATATGTTTCAGCGTATTTACCCTGATTTCCAGTAATTTTTTTCTAAAATATACTTAAGTAAGAATTAAGGTAAGGTAATAAAATTATCCTATGTGTTTACAAAACTTGTTTCTGAAGAAATAATCCATAAACTCTTATTGATGCAATATAAAATTGATTCAAACGGTGTTATTATTCCATTTTTAAATGTTCTTCTAGAATATATTGAGTGATTTTTATTCTTCCTTTCTTCAAATTATGTCAGAAGGGAGACTTCATGGACAATGAACTACTTGAAAAAACCCCCTAATCAACTTTTTGTCTTTGATATTTCTTGTAAAAAGTGTGCTGTCATTACTACAATAAACACTCTTTTAGAAAAGAGTTGAGAACGGGGTCCTGTTTTTTATGTTTGTTTTTTTTCCAAATCAATCTTCTTGATAGCATTGAAGTTATAATTTACTTTTTAAATGGTTGCTTAGAATTCCCTCATTGACATATTAGAGCTTTTTAAAATGTAATTTAAAATAGATCTATACATAAAATCATATGCATGTTTTCTCCAAATTATTTTGAAGATACTGTTGTCAAAACATTTCTATTAATGATATTATACATTAAAGCAGTAGATTAATCAAGGTAATGAACTTCTTAAAATGAAATAACAATGTTATGTATAATGGCAGGATGCACTCTGGGACAGCTCCATATTATTTTATTCATAGATCCATTCCTTCAAGTGCAACAACACTACAAATTTTAACTTAATATGATTTTACATTCAATGGGAGATAAATGACGCCAACATTTTAAGGTGAATCTAACTAGAGATTTTCTCTGTCTATTTCCTTGCTGCTGTTCTAAGAGAGATACACAAACCTGAAAAATACCTGCAGGACAGTTAAGATACCCAAAGACATAACAAGTGGCCTAGGCATCCAACTGCCAGCAGTGGCATCAAACCCTAGAAATAAAGCAGAAGTCCCAAAAGTCCTCTCTTGTACCTTCCAGCCTCTTTGGGCTTTCAAATATCATAGAGCTTTTCAAGTGGAGCTAGAGATGGAAATGGAAATGCATATCTCAAGTGGACAATTGAACCAAGCTTCTGAAGTTAAGCTTCTGAATCTCAAATAGCTTTCTTATATTCACTAAAAAATACTAAGCTAAGAATTAGTACTGATCTAAAAAGTCTGATTGAAATCAACAGTGAATGCTATCAGCAGATCTACATTACAGAACAAATTATCTGTAGTTAGCAGAATCTGAACTTAGCAACACTAAAAGATTGGTTTCAAGGGGTGGAAAACCTGCTTTCATCAAGCCAGTATATTTATAGACCAATCATCTGACAAGATGTCAAAACATGAGAGGAATTCCTGGAAATGAACACAATCGCAGTGTAAAATAAGTTTAAATGAACTTCAAATTGTATAAATAGCAAACTCTAGACTTTTACCTTTTTTTACTGTAAATAAAAAATATTGAAAATGTTGTCCATACTAATATTTGCGATGTTGTTTAACTGAATGTTATATTTAAAATAAGTAAATATTGAGGTGGAAAGGCAGAGAAAAATTTCAAATAGAAGCATAAAAAGCAGTCTCTTACTAATCCATGTAAGTGACATAAAAGATACATTTGCACTTCAATGCCCACCTGAATAAAATCATAGATTCTTACATATGTTGGATTATCAAGCTATGCTTCAAGAAGTACAAATATACCAGACTTGAACGACCTTGAGAAACTGAATTTTGTTTTAGATGAGCAACTCATGATCCTTGTCCTTGTATGATAGTTCATGCACCTCTATTCACAAATCTACTACAAAAAAAATTATTGTCTATATAGACAAACCATTGTTGAATATTTCAGCCTTAGCAGCAAATATTCAAGTAAGAACAATGGAAGATAATGCGCTCAAGAAAAAATCCAAGGACTTGCTTAATATATCTAGATTTGTTTTCCATGTATTCTGAGAGACTACTTTGTATCTCTTTTCAGGAGACATAAAACAGGCATAGTTGAACTGTCGATTCTGGCATTGATCAGGCCATATTCTAATTTTGTCTAAAAGGCTCTTATTTTCTTCCTGACCTATAAATCTGAGGCATTGCCACAATCAAATTAGTGTAATAATAGAAAGATTTTGGACCAGATATCTATCCAGCTTTCTTTGAAAGAACCTTTTAGGCTAATGATTGCTGACGCTGAAATTGCTAAGTTTATTACCAAGCTAAATCTTTGAATAAAATGTACATTGATGAATCAATCTCATCTTTTGAGGAGTGCAGCAGGAATATACTATTCAAGAAGTATCCTTCAGATATCCTTGTGGTTTTGCTTATATTTATCTGACATGCAAAGAATCAATCATGTCCAATACAGTTGGGTGTGAGGTTTTGGGTTGTTTTTTTTAATGGATTTCCAAATGACTATTGTTTGATAAGTTATTTAGTACTGGTTGTTCACAGATAATCATCTGCATGGATTATGAGTTAAATTTTCATGCCTAATAATTATCAGTTACTTAAGGGGCTGTTCTTACCTGTTGTACTATTTTATTTGACTATTTTTTGTTTCCTCTGACTAAGTAAAAGGCTTAATATGTTTCTGAAATGTGGTAAAAACCAGCCTTTTTTGTCAAAGCAATCTTAAATACGACTTATGTACATGCAGCTCCTTGATCTGGTATGGCCCTCTGATGATTATCCTCTGTTAGTTTCACAGCTTGGTAGGGATGAAATTGAAGGAAGTCCTACAGCAAACAAAAGGGACTTCTGGGTACTGGGACGTTTAGTTAAAGAAGTAGGTGCACAGGTTGTGCTCTCCTCAATCCCTTCAATACTAAGGTGAACACTGAACAGAACAGGAAAACTAGCCTGATTGCTACATGACTTAGAGGGTAGTGCTGCTGGGGAAATATTGGTTGTTTTGACTATTGGGTAGTTTACATTAGGTTTTGACTATTAGGTAGTTAGCCTGGTCGTGACAGGTGGCTCTACTTGTCTGAAAGGGGGAAAAAGATTATGACTTATGACTCAGGGACTGATTGAGAGGGCTTTAAACTATGTTTGAAGAGGGGAGGGGATACAGCCAAGCTTACTGAGGTGAACCAGGGGGTGGAATGCTAGTCTTAGAAATGAATCTGCTGAAGGGCATCTACAGCAATGCAAACATAAAAGGTAGCAGATCAGGCCCCATTGCTATCTTTTCTCTCTTTGTTTCTCTGGCTCTCTTCTTTCTCTTTCTTCTGTCTTTCTCTTTTGTCTTATTTCTTTGCCATAGCTCTGGATCATCCATGCAGTAGGACCAACGCAGGATCTAAGCACTGGTGATATTTGCTTTCTTCCCTTGCTTTACTTGGTCAAAGCACAGCTATAAACTTTTACTCTCTACTCCATACTGAACTCTGCTGTGGAAGTGGAGAGCTTGTGTAATGGTGTACTCTGGCTTGTGAGACAGCCCCTTTGAGGAGTTTGTTGTGGGAATTGAGAACTTACTGAGGTGTATTATACAAAATTTAGGGCTGGTTTGTCTACAGTTTTGTGGAAGTCTGCTCTTTGAATCTTATTATTTAGCACCTTCTCAGTCTAGATAATGGGTTGATCACTGGAGTTATTGTAACTGTATAATAAAATCCTAAGATTCCCTGACATGTATCCAGTATTTGTCTTTGTTCAGCCTGACAAGAACTTCTAACAAACATCACAGTCCCTACCTGTGGGTGTTGACACTGCCTAGAAGCTGATCACAGCAAGAAGTGCCACAGACAAAATTGCCTGCACAATGAAGTTTTAATGTGTATCTCTGCATATTCACTTTTTCCCCTAAAATAAAAATGTTTTACCTTGCTTGATCAAGTACTATGGTATTTTCTCCCACTAAATAGGAGTTTAAAACTTTGATAAATATGAGGAGATTCGCAGGAGCTAGAGAAATGAGTGAGAAACAGGATACTTATCAATATCCCTCAAAATGGATCTTACTGTTCAGACCTTATTGCCAGTAGTTTGGCTTTATACATAATTGGTAGTCTGAAAACAATGCATAAGTAACTAATATTATTTAAGATTTAAATATTTTCAATTAGAGTTTAATTTTTTTTTCTTTCTCTCTCTCAATATCTGCGTCTTTTTTCCTTTCTCTCTCTCAATATCTATGTCTTTTCAGTTCATTTAAAATTAAAGGGGTTATCAAGGCTTACTGAGGGTGACAGTGTCATCTAAGAAGAAAGGAGGAGAAAAAATAGAAAGGTTCCATCAAGTAGGTACTTTGAGAAATGCTTCTGACAAGACCCAGACTGAAGCTGACAGCAGCTGGATTATGCAATCAATTTATGTAACTATGTAAAGAAATCTTCAAGAGGACGTGAAGGTGGTTTTGAATTTTTTTTTGATTCTGCAACATCTGTGGATATGATTTCACTGCTAGGCACAGGCAAAGCTTTTATGTTGCAATACAAGAAACTGAAGATATGTCTGCAAAATACAAACAATTTCTCAGAAAATTAATTTTATTTTTTTTCTATTCAGTATACATTAAAAAGTAAGAGCAATCAGTGAGTATGCTAGCTGATACTTTCCATGGAAACCAGAAGCATGCTGCATGCATCCTTGAGGTCAAAATCAGTAATGGGAAAATGCTTTCTCTCCAGGTTTTCTTTTGCTATTGCTTTTCCTCTGAAGTGATGAGAGTAAATCCATTCAAACAGTTTGACATTTTAAAAGATCAAAAAGTACCATGTTAGATAGCTAGGGAGCCCCCAGACTGCAATAACACCAAAAAGGAAAGTAATAAAGTAAGGAGCACACATATGGCCTTCAGTTGCATTTCTTGCTATTGATTCTGAAACTGCTGAAGTGGAACTTCTTTATCAGCGGCTACATAATCAGCAAGTCAAAGCAATGCATCTCTGTCTGAAAGTACAGTAAAACCACTATGTCAATTTAATCAAAAGATATCAGTTAGAGAAACCTGGAAAATTACATGACATTACATACTGATGGATGTAAGACTGTTGAGATCTGCCAAGAAATGTCAGGAAACACACTGATCTTTGAATTATTAGACCCACATGTCATCTGTTGGAGCTTCCTAACATGTAGAAGAAGCACTTTTACTGCTGTACTCTTTAACAAATAATGGTTTGTACACTCAGAAGTGAACCAGTCCTACTGGCTGCACACCAGCTTATGTTGCAATGTCTTTTTCTCCTATTGTTTGCTTCTGGTGTGGCTACCATAACCAATGGCACTTCACTATATTCAGAAGAATAATTTGAGACAATTAATAAATCTATAAAGCCTTTCTACTATAGACCTTGCTTACTCTGAAGTTGTACAAAAGACCAGATGCAGTTTGAGATGTTCTCTTTACTTCACTGAGTTCCAAGGAGGTTATTCTTCCATGAAAAATGTTTTAAGAGATTATAACAAAAACATATTAGCCCAAAGTAAGACTAAGATTTGGGGGAATAAAAAATTTGAATGTAACAGTATATTTAACTGTACCATTTCAGTGTGCAAGACAGTTTGGATTTGCACTATTTTATGTGTAGAAGAAAGAGAAATTGGTGTTCAGGACAAGAATGCTTTCCTTGACTCATTTTTCAAGCATTCATTATAGGAGGGCTTTTCATCTGTTGGGTCTATTTAATTTGGCTTTTGCTCTATCATTTTAACAGTTTTTTTTTAAATGACATTAGTTCCTTAGACATATTGACTATAAAGCCATACCTGAAGAAACGCTTTTGTAACTTTTAGAACTAATCAGAATTAATATTTGAAAAAGCAAATTTGCAAAAACAGGAGAAAAAGAAAATTCATCTTCATTAATATACTTGTTTGATCTGTTAGAAAAAAAGCACAACATTCAAAGTTAGTTTATTTTATGGATATGAGGAAACTGCTGCATCTTCTGCATATAAAATAATATGCAGAACAAGATCATTAGTTGGTGTTACACTTTATTTATATTTACAGACTGCAATAGATTAACAGCATAGTTTGTGCCTACTATACATGCATACAATGATTCAGGCTTTGTATATGGCAACATGAAAACCTCTGTCACAATAAACTTTAAGAATTATGAAGGAATCTATACCTTCATTGCCCTCTTGTTTTAATGTTGTTTGGTGTTATATTTAGACAGCTGTGATTACAATGAAGCTGTACATGTTGCTGTCTTTTTAAGAAAAGTCCTATTCATGTCTGAGGCCATTAGCTTAGGCAAGAGCCTCAGCTTCACTGTGTCCTTTCTTTCCAGATGCAAATATATATATATCAACCTAAGTGCCTTGCTACGTCTTCTCATAATCATGAGCTATGTGAGTCAAGGAAAGTTCTGGATAGGTATTGTGACATTATGAGGAGATTTTAATTTATACTGTATTCTAAGTATCAATAATAATAGGCCATAGCATTATTTATGCTCTTCTTAATTGCAAACTTGGAGACCAATGACTCAGAGTCACAAAATACTCAAAGATATAGGGGAGGTCCAAGCTGTACAGTGCTTGCCCTTGAAAAATATTCTCTATCTTCTGAGTCACAGCACTATTTGCAAAGAGTTTTGCACTGAATATACTGACATAATGATTGCAGCAGCAGATTATAAATAGCTGTATTTATACATAGCTCTAAACTAAAAGAGCAGCAGCTTGCTTGAGACATTTTTAGTAAGAATTTTCCCCCACTCTTAATTTATTCCTTTCTCCATTATGCTTCAGAGCAACCTGGGCTGGAAGCTTTAAAACTTATGACTCCTCAACATGAAAACAGACAGTTCTTAATCACATTTTAGGTGTTGTGGTTTTCAGAGAGGAGAGGCAGCTACACGCTTGTCCTGTTTCCTTAGCAACAGAGCAAGGGGAGCTCAGGAGACTCTGCTGGAGGGAGCCTGAGATGCTCACGTGTTGCTCTCAGTATCTGTCTCCACCTGCCACAGCCTATGAGAGGACCAAAATCAAAACTAGCTTGCCAAGGAAAGGTTCTGTATATATGATTTAGTACTACTCCATACTAAATGTGTTAATACTGAATACTAAATTTGCTTGGTTAAGCATTCAATGGTCAGGAGGGGGGCAGAAAAAAAAGGTGACAAACATGTATTCTAGGCTCTGAGCTATACCAGTTAAATTTTTTATAAATTTTACAGTGTTTCTTTAAAATACTTGCTCACAGTGAAGATACAGAATAAAATCTTCATAGTTTCAAGGACTGAAAACCACTCATGGTTTCAGTTTTCCATATGGCCCAAATTGTGGAGCCATAGTAAACTCAATTTTCCTTTGAAAATAGAAATACCTTGTCTAATCTTCATGGTACTTAATAGAAATAACATAATAAATGTAATATATTAATTTAAGCATAATATATTAATTTAAATTGAATAAATAAACAAATATCCCAAACACACTCCCTCCCCCAGGTTTTGAAAGACTTTACATTAGGTTAATCTCATCTAACTTTGGGTGCACAGCTGTGGCATTATCTTATTCTCCATCTATAATAAAAAGAAAATATAATTCTGATTTTTGGTTCCATCTCCTCCATCCCTAGAGAAGTGTGAGCCCTGTAGCAGTAGTGGTCTGATGGAATCTGAAGCAAGGTCTTTCTCTATAAAATGTTAATTGGAGTGACTTAGGCTTTGGTTCCATATACATGATATTTTTTGCCTTTTGGACATAGCAGGATTCTGTGTGGGTCAGTAAGATGAATCATCCTCTCAGGATAGCCTTCATTTCTTTTCTCCCCTTAGAGGGAAACCTAGCATAACTAATTTCTCAGTTGAGATTTCACTTCACTACTCCTTCCCTGGCACATCTTATGACTTTTTTAACATGGATGTGCCAAAGCTATTTTTTGGATTCCAGATGCAGGCTCAAATGAAACACCCACTGGCCACTACCACATCCTTCCAAAAAAAATCACAAAATGCAGCATTGTGGGATAATAGAGAACAATAAATCTGTCATCTGTCTGCTACACCGATCCTTTTAAAATACCAAGAGAAGTGGAGAATTACAGCCTATTTAAGTCCCTGTTTTTCTACACAATAGGAGCTAGAGGTCCTGTTTGCTGTCCAAACCATTCCTTCTCCACGGTCATTAATGCTCTCTGCATTAGAAAGAGGCAGAGCTTTAACTTGGACCAAATGTGTGTGTTTGTGTGTGTGTGTGTGACATTAGAGAGTGCATGAAAAAACAAGCTTGGAGATAAAATATCCCATCCCATGAAGGGATACAAAGCTTAAGGAAAAGAAGGTCTCAGGAGAAAATGAGCGGGAGAAAGTCTCATATATTGCTTACTAATCTCACAAACTGTGACTATATGTTCTCCAGAAACATAGTCCAATTCACTTTAGGATAACAGAGCTTTGAACTGCTGTGAAAGCACAAGCCAAATCATCTTCCCAACATGATCACATGGTCATACATTGCATTCTTCCACCTCATAAACTGCTAAGCCAATAATCTAAAACTGAATGCTCATGCTTACGAATGAATACTTCTGTCCCTATTTCAGAGGGAACAATTTGGTTCTTTTTATAGAGTTGAAGTGGCTGGTACTGGCCTGAAATATTGCATAGATGGTCTACTGTTATTCCTTGTGTGTAAGCTTACACTGTGATATCAGAAACAATATAAATACTTTTTTGGTTTTTATAATAAAAGCAAAGTATTCATGATGATAACCAAAAAAGAAGTGCTTAGGTCTGAGGTGGAGACAAAAAATTTAAGCCCTCAAAATTAATAACATTTTCTGTGGCTTTTGTCCAGAAAATTATTTTCTTAACTATTTTTATCATTTATTGAGATCATTATTGTCCAAGTATTTTCAAGTTATTCAAAGAGTATGTGTTTTATTTCAGTTCGCTGTCATGTCCATAATCCAAAATTGGACATTGTTTCTTCTTCATCCAATCTCTTGGTCTGTTGTACTGGCTTTTTGAAACTTGACAAAACACAAAGCAAATTTTCATTCCTCTTAATCTTCACTTCTGTTGACATAAGAGTCAATGGATTTTGAGCAAGTCTAAAAAATGTTTCAGGAGTTTCTTTTCTGTCTTCTAGTATTTATGTTAAATTCCAACAGAATTTTTGGTAGTTTAAGGATTTCAATTCCTTCATTTATAGCTGAAATAATGACTGTTAATTTACTATATAGAAAAATGAATGCTTCAAAGCTGCAGCCTTGTGAGATTAATTAAATTGAACGAGTAGAAGGAACACAAAGCAGAGTTATGTTTGCTTGCTTGTCAGTGCTAAGACAATAAAGGTGGGTCAGGGATGCAACAGAAAAAAAACTACTGGATTTTATGAATGTTTGGAAATAAATTCAGGACACTATGTAATTTAAACATTAAGATATTCTTAAGGGATTGAAATCATATGACTTAAATGCAAACATGCCAATTTTTGCAAGAAATCATAGGCAAGTCTGGTCAATGTATCAGTCTGGCACTTATTTGTATGCCAGGTGCAGAATATAATTTTCAAAGGTGCTCTTCTCTAAGAAGAACCCACCACATACTACATGTTCAGGAAGACAATTTTTTAATTTTCTACTATTCTTAAGCTTTCAAACTAGTTTAGCTGTTTTACACATTTATAGAGTTGTGTTCCAAATGCTTCTTTATTTCATGCATTAGGACAAATAATGCCTATTATGATGTCTTGAAAACTTCTACTTTTACCACAACTACTGTTACTGAATTGTTATCTAAAATGAAAGACATTTTTGCCTTGTTTATAAGAAAACAGTTCTGTTGGGTCTTTCATTTTTTTCTTTATATCAGAGGTTAATTAAAATATAAATCGTTCTGTAGTATGATTGATAGATAAAATAGATATAGCTAGGTAGCTTTAATACAGAACTGAAGAAAGCCTTTTCATGAAGGAAAGAACATTCTGTAGGATGTTTTAAATACAAAGACTGGAAAGAAGATGTTTTCATAATAGTTAGATATGTTAGTTATAATGTAACTTAATAAATATTATCAATAAGAAGAGGTAGAAGTTCAGATGGATTTCCTTCTGCAAATTGGTTGTCTACCCAGAGGCAGGAGGAACAAAAAAAAGAATAAATGCTTTACATAAAATTTTACGACTAATTTTTAGTGCTTTCATTAAATCAAGTAAGCAGGTTTCATATAAACACATTAATTCTGCAGTTTCAGTTGAATATTAATAACTTTTTGTCTTAATCTACTGCCTAATGATGTTACGAAGTCTTAAAGAGCTGGCACATGCACCCATGAAGGTGTTTGCATTTTAGTCACATATAAAATGACTTCTCTTTTCCATCACTTCCACATGAGACCAATGTGGATTTAATTAATTCATGTTTATGAAGCATTTTTATATCCTTGGATGACTTGCATAATAGAATGCCAAGTGGTAGTTTTAAATAGCAGAAATTGACCAAAAAAGTAACCTGTTATATTTTATTTAAAATAGTTGAGATTATATTATTTATATAAATTATTTACTATGAATAGAATGGGAAAATGTTATAATAGCAACTTTTAAAAGTTTGTATGTTTATTCCTTAGTAGAGGAATTACTTAGATTGGAAAGGACTTTAAAGATCCTATAGCTTCAATCCCAGCATCATGAGTAGGGATGACATCCATTATACCACCTTCAATGCCTCATCCAACCTGGCCTTAAATGGTTCCAGAGACAGGCAATCCACAATTTGTCTGGGCAACCTGTTCCTGTGCCTCACAGCCCTCTGAATAAAGAATTTCTTCCTAATACCTAACATCAATTTATTTCAGTTTAAAAAGTTTCCTCCTTGTCCTATAATTATGTGTCAGTGTAAAAAATCACTCTCTCCTTTATTTTTTTTTTTCTATAAGCCCCCAGGAAGTACTGAAAGGCCACAGAAAGATCTCTCTGAAGTCTTCTCTTCTCCAAGCTGAACAAAGACAAGTCTCAAAATGTTTTTGCAAGAGAGGTGTTCTGGCCCTTTGGTATCTTTTGGCCCTCCTCTAGACTACCTCTAATGGGTTCACATTTCCTTGTTTTTTTGGACTCCAGACCTAGATGCAGTACTTCAGGCAATAAATAGAATGTAATTTAAAAAGAAATTTATTTGATATGGTTTATACAAAGATTTTAAGGTTTTAGAATACCAAATTTTACAGTACCAAAGTGTCTGATACTGGATTAGTACTCTGCAGTAATTTATTGCTACAAACCTTCACAACACTGAGAAGAATTAACTCCCACCGATACTGGGGAAAAATTAAACTGCTCAGATCTGTACGAAAATTCTCAAAGGTTTGATCCAATTTCAAGTATCTGAAGAGGAAAAAGCATTGAGAGTCTGTATTTTACCACATGAGGCTTGCTAAATGAAAAGTGTGATGATTTTTTAGGTCATCAAATTTACTTATGTATGTCGTATCTTAATGATCATTTTGTGTGCTGATGAATCTTTTTCAGACTTTCCATTTTCTCAGGTGGATTTCCCTTCCTATTTTGCTGTGCAAATACCATGACTCTGGCTCATTATAATGCCTCACAAGCAGCTTTCCTGAGCAGCATACCTTATTTTGTACAGTTTATTTATGATCATCTCCCTGGTGCTGTCCATACTTCTGGAAGATGTTTTCTTCAAGACCTGAATTTTCTTCTTGACTCCTTGTCTAAAAGGTAACACACCGTCTGTGTGATGCTTTATGTCACTATCATAATTTTGATTGCGGGGCTGTCTAATGACCGGATGGGCAATATCAAAACTCTTTCTACTTGCTTGGAAAATATTATAGCTCTGCTAAGATTTTCCCACCTCATAAATGAGACGTCATTGTCAGATAGAACACTTCCCAGCTGTAGGTATATTCTGTGCTACCTCATATACCAAATTTTTCTGCATTTTCTTATGATTTTCTAGTGTCTAAGAAGAAGAAATCCTGCTGTATAGTACTTAATAAGCATGATGTAGGATATTCATGCTTTGTATAACTGACACAGTTATCTATTTTATATTTTCTTTGATATGTTAAGCCAATTGATTCAGTAAAATAGCTTTAACAGACACTGAGTCTTTGAATTGTCTTGAGCATAGTTAATTTTACCATAACATATTTCTACTAAAAGTAGTCTTATTAATATTAAGGAGTGGGTGTTTGCAAGAATGTGGAATAACTCTCCTGCAATGCTTAGAGAGTAGGAGAAAATATCTTCAGCCTACAGCTGTTTCCGATTAAATGTTGGTCTTTTCCTGCATTCCAAAACAAAACCATTTTGAAGTGTGTTTTATTGACAAATCCTACAGATTTCCCACCCACAGATGCTTAAAAGCACAGAGGCAGGTACTGTGCAGCTTGTAAAAATACTATGAAATAAAGTCAAAACTAAAAGCATTATCTGGATGGGACTGTGAAAATGGCTCCTTTGATAAAGAGATCAGGATGGCACTTGATGTAAAATCTGAACAGAGGCCATGTATTGTGCCTTTTCTGACCCATACTCCTTGAAACCTTACATTTGAACAAGTCTATGTGCATAAGTAAATCCTCATTCCAACAGGACTTTGGTATTATGCTGTCTTGGAAATTTCTGCATTGTAAAATGCCCTGTCTTTTTAAGTTTCTTCGTCTATTTCAATTCCCAGGATGGTTCAGAAGAAGTATAAGATGTAGTTAATGAAAAATATTGTGTAATTGATGTTGGAAACTAAAATTATTCTATCACAGAAATACATAGAGAAAAAGCTAGAGACAGGAAATCATACAGTTTCTTATGTTGTGAGATTTTACCATGTGATTTACTGCTTGATAATGCTCTGGCAGTACATGTAAAGTTGAAGAGTTATCAATTAGAGCCCATGTCATTGTGTTCTAATTTCGTTATTTATATGAAAAGAAACATAATTCTTTACTACATTAAAACAGCCACATGCAATAACAAAAATAAATGCTGCAAAAGAAACAATTGGTTGGAAATACTTCACAGTGGGAAATACTTCTCAGTGTGTATTCAGATTCTCAGTGTGTGTTTGCAGCTTGTGTCCTGTACTCAACATAACACTTTCATCATATCAAAAATTCTCATGACTGCGTGTCAAACACGTAAAACAGTTTCCCAAGTAATTTCCTCTAGATGCAACCACTACCTTCAGCAAAAGTACTTATAGCACACCTGAAAGTCCTTTAATATCTGATAGGAACAAATCACATCAGAAAATATCTGAAAAATATCATCACAGGTTTTCACTGTCTACTGAAGCTCAAATTTTAGACTGCATTTTTCTCTTCTAAAGATAGCTTTTGAGGGTCACATTTACAATGAATTGCAACTCAGTTTGTAAATATACCACAAAATAAAGGCTGAGATCACACAGTATTTCTGTTTGTGCTCATTTCTTTCAACTACAATTCAGCTCAAGTAGCTGCATCTTTGTCAAAGAAAAATCTCAACATTTATGTGAAGCATGCAACAGCAAGGACAACATGACAACACCCTCCAGTCTTCAACTAATGAGCTAAAAAATCTAAACTATCCTGCACTATCCTAATCAATTGTACTTGCTTCCAGCACTATCAAATAATTACAATCTCTTATTTCCCTTTTCGTTTTTCATGAGGAAACCTGTATAGAAACTTGCTTAGATAGGAATATAAGTAATGAGAATTTATTTTTCATTTTTTCAAATCAGCATAAGACTTCTCAAACTGCTGAACAAGTTAATTGTGTTGTATTTAGTATACTGAAGGTGTGTTGCATCAAACATGACATGACGCATTTGTCGGAGATTAGGTAATTTCTAATTTATCTAATGTCTATACATCTAGGTTAAATCTGAGTGCTTTTCTTAACTTTTAAAGATTTGATTCACCAAAATAATCTATCCATCGAATCTAGACAGTATACTGAAAATCAACCTGATTACAGATAAATAGCCAGCATACATTTGCAAGGGCCATCTATCTGCACGATTTCCCCCAGCCACCCTCCCAGGTGTAATCTCACAGTCGTACCCTGTCTCATTATCTTCAATCACATCTGTTGACACTTACATTCCAAAAATAAAAAAATACCTCAACAGTGGAGGCAAAGAAGGTTTAGATTATGGATATTACAGCAGGTGCTGGGAAGCCCACTGAGAGAAAACAGTGTCAAACCTCTACAACATGAGCACACAGCTTGCTGTTGCTTAGAGTAAAGGCAATTTTATGGCAAAGCAAGGGCACAAGGGAACACATTCAAGAACAAATAAGTAGAAGGGAAACAGAACACAAAATAACACAGGCAACCCAAAAAGTAGGAAAATGGCCAAATATGCATTTTTACCATCTGGCCAAGAGCAAGGTGCCTGATGCCTTTCTTTACACATGGGATGTTGGCAAAATGAAAAATGCACATAGTGTTTCGTGCAGTAAGTAGAAAATACAGTTCCATTGTTCAGGGCTTTAAAATCACAGTAGAAATGAAAAGATAAGTGATTCTTATTGCTACCTGCAATCAGTCAGATAGAGGCTGACTGATTTAGTAAAACAATTTTCTAAGCTTCTTGAAATGCACAAATATGTTGGTGTTATTTGTGTGTTTTTTATAGACAGCAGGTTGATGAAAAGTACATTGCAAATATAGAAAAATACCCCAACAACTTCTAGCATAAAATAGCTTAAATTATGTTTGAAACAACTGCAACCAGGGGATAAATACTGTGCACCTGTACAGAAAGCTCAAAAAGGAAAATCCTGGAAAGAAAAGTCAGTTTCACTCCAGAGGCTTGAGGAGGTCTCCAGAGTAGCTATTACCAGGCACATAAAAGTCTGGAAAAAGGCAGTAAGTATTTACCAAGGGCAAACTGTGCTTGACCAACTTGATTGCTTTGTACAATGGAACAACTTGGTAAGGAGATGAAAGAAAGAATGAGGAGTGACATGACTCCCAATGGCATCTTTTTTTCTAAGATGGATTGGATGAATAGACTGTAACCTGTATGAAAAACTAGTTAAATGGACTAGTTCAAAGGATGTTGGTTAATGGCAGTTATCAAGAGTGAGTCCCTCAAAACATGTTATAGGGTTCAATAGTACTCAATAACTCTATAAAATGACCACCATGACAGCAGTGAATGAATTGTCATCTCGTTTGCAAGCAAAAGCAACCTGAGAGGAGAGTTATATAGTGGGGGTAGGAAAAAGTGGAAGGCCAGGCCAAGAGAAACCATATAAGGCTCAACAAAAAGAAATGTAGAAGTCTTGTATTTGGCTCAGACTAATCCCTAGTAGTTCATGGAGATCTAATCACAGTCTCCAGGACCTACGCTTCTCATCATGTCCACAGTGAGAGGACAAGAAGCAATTGACCAGAAGTCACTTGAGGGGAAATGCTTGAAGTGACTGGAGCTATATTTAGTAAAACAGACAAAAAAAAAAAAATCAGACCACTAAAACAAAACTGAGGACAATTAAATGTTGGGTTAAAATGCCTGGAGAAATGGTGTAATCTCCCCTCACAGGAAAGATTTAAGAATTTACTTGATGGAGCCATGAGTAACCTCACCAAAAATCCTGATTTGAACAGAAAGCTAGTTTAGGTGATCTTCAGAGGTCACTTTCAAACCTGACTTTTGTGTAATTCTGTGATTCTGCGCTTCTGCTGAGGCAACAACTTAAATGACAGGTAATGAGAAAAGCCATCCAATTCTTCCTTGTCACGTCTCTAAATATGACATCAAGAGCCCCCCACTAACATTCTGTATCATGCACTATCAATCTAACACTGAGATGTTTCCTTTTTCTCCTCATTCCCGAAATTGGAAATTTTAAGCTCTTTTTTAACCTATGAAGTCTCAAATCCTTCCTCTTGGCAGACTTTTATCAAACATGTATTGCATTCCATGCTGTAGATGTCTCTCATTATCATTGAATAAACAGCAGGGAAGATACTTAGGGCATTTGGGTATTTGATGTTAAACTTTTTTTTTTCCTTAAGATTTCTTCACTTAAATTTCAGTAACATCTTCAAATTATGGTCTCAAGAAGCTTGAATCCTCTCTAAGCCAGTTTCTAGCTAAAGAGGTTTTGTTACACTCATTGAGCAGCATATCACGCTCAGACTTTATTAAAATATGCATTTCTTATTTTATTATAAAACAGTTCTTTCAGTCTGATGTATACAATATTAACTACTGCTTTTTTTAGGTGAGAGTTTTTTGGGGTTTTTTTTATTTTGGGGGGGTGGGGAGGACAATTAATTTTTTATTTTATTTTTAAGAGAGAGTTCACATTTCGAAGTACACATTTCATAATTGAGGCAAACTGATTTTATATAATACTTGTGGGCAGCTATATGTTTCATCTTTATTTACAACATTAGTTTCATAGCAACTAATATAACTCAAAGGAAAAATACTGTAAGAATGCTAAAAACAGATTAAAAGGAAGAGAAAAACTAAAGACATAAACTAAATAAACACTACTATGAGATACTCTAAAGGCTTTATTATCACTTGTGAAAATGTCAGTGTTACTATGGGAACTTCAAGTTTTTGCATTTGACATGATTCAACTGTAATAAGTTCTGACTGAAAAATGAAAAGATCAACAGCAAAAAAACCCAAGAAATTGTGAATCTTTTTTCTTTAAAAAGTAAAATTTCATTTTCCTTTTATGTCATCCATCCATCCAGATTGAAAAAGGAATGAGAAATTCTGTCTCTCATGTCACATAGGATTCATCGTCAAAGAAAACAAGTCATAGAGTTTACGTAAACTTAATTTCAATTGTTATAAGGTTTTAAATTATCAGTGGGTGTATTTTTAGCAAAGATCCATTAACCATATAAAAAAAGTCTGCATAGTCTGCCTTTAAAGTTGAAAATCTTCTTTTTTGGAAATAGCTGGCAGGGAAGCAAGGTCAAGATTTTGAATGCTACCTTGCAGCAGTAGCACAAATCAGAATATTATGTTCCCTAATCCAGCTTCTGGATACTTTATCTATATGAAGACACTGTTATATTTGCAGCACTATTTATTATATCTGAGAATTTTTGAAGATCTACAATGTATACCATCCAAGCTGCACTTACTGCGCCTCACAGTCACAGCTCTTTCCACTCTTATTCCCCTTCTGGAGAGTCCTTTCTCTCATCTGTGCAGTGACAGGAACCAAATATGCCTACCACGGATAGACTTTTCACTGATTCTGATAAGATTTGTCAGACTGTGTGTAGTAGCTGCTAGGAAAAAAGGCTATTTCCTCAACATTAGATGACTACTTCATCTGCACATCATGACAGCAGCAGAAAGCCGGTGCTCTGATCTGGGTAAAATGAGTTAGTATATTGCTTAAACAGCTTTTTTTTAAGGAAAAATAAGGCAGAATGCAGAGGTTCATCAGGAAGTCAGTACTGTGTTGATATCTAAATGAGATTAAGGAGGTTTTATTGAAAAAATAGTCAATTTGCTTGTGTAAATGTAATGCAAAACAGACCTGCTTCTTTCAACTTTGGTTGAGTTCTGATTTATGTACCAAACCTAACATTTTGCTACCCACAGATTTACTTAAGTAGCTATAATTTCTCATCCCATCTTTTTATTACAAAAATGAACAGTGGAAGCACAGAAATGCATATGCAAAGACAGAGAATCAGAGTCTCCATACTATTATGATGAAATTGATGTAATGCTGAAATGCAGGTGAATCTTCCTTTTAATTCAATTGAAAAGCTTGATTGAATATTTATTTCCTGTATGTTGTGATAGACTGCAAAAATGATTAAGAAACTCAGTTGAGCCAAACTGAGAAACACTACATAAACCTAATGACTTATTTTCCTTAGTACTATCCCCAAAATTTCCCAGCTAAATGTACAAGGGGGGTCTGAATCTGTCAACAACACTGTCAAAAAATCATATTATACTTTATTACTTATAGAGTTGTTTCTTCTTATTTTTTATGCAATTCTTATTCATTAATTCTTATGCAATTCGCTTAAAAAAATGTTAATTTTAAGTCTTATTTCTCTGGAGCTACAGCCAGTGCCATCTGCTGTGGCCAGACCAGAGGATGAAACATACAAACGTCACTGTCTCTTCTGCCATTTCTCAAGAGACCAAGACTCTCTTCTCACTCAGATTTCACAGCCCAAATCCTTCTAGATTTTATCTAGTATCTGACCCTTCCATGTCAGTAACGTAGTTTTCCACATTGCTGGGCTGACATACACTCTGTAATGAATTGACTATGGTTATGAGCTTGGATAAACAGTAGAAAGCACAAACCTTTAGTAAGCAATTGCTGCTTCAGAGTAACATACAGTACTTTCTATCAGAGAGAGACAATTTTCTGACTGATTGGAAGAGATATGAGAGAAAAATCTGAAGGCCTGTCACATCTGCACATATTCTTCCTTAATTGTTCATGTACAGTTTAACATCCACATGTATCTTCCAGTGCCTCAGTGAGCAGAGCTAGGGTAAATTGGTTAACTCAGTTCCTTTTTAAGTAGAATAGCATACTTGAGATTTTTGCAAAAGGAAATAGTGCCATTTATGTAAGACTTCTTATCTTAGCAAACTAAATGTATTCTCCAAATGCTTTCTTCTTTCATACAATAAAATTGCTGCCTATGTGATTGTCCTTTTGTGCAGAATTGAGTTTCACATTTGCTACTGTAGGAATCTTGCTGATAAGGTAGTGGCTGTGCTTAAAAACTTTCTGTGCTGTGCTTATATTATAAAACTGCCTTTTCATGGTATTTATATAAATTTAGAGTTCTAAACTCAAATCAGTAGAAAAAAATCTTTTCCTGTGAAAAGTCTGGGGCATACCTCACAGACTACAATGTCTTATCACTTTTTGAAGTCACAGAGAATGCTAAGGAGTTTCTCATGTGTAGGCAATTGTGAAGTAGATATGGGATGTTTCGTCAAGGAATGTCTAGGAAAAGAAAATTGTAGCCAAAGCATGGCTTTTGAAAAGTAGTTTCCAGAAAAACGGAGGATGCCTTTTGTTGCAAATATTCTCTAAAACTGAATAATATAATTTACAGGATTGCAACTACAGGAATCCATTACATTTTCTTATTAATCACAACCCCAAAATATTATAAAAAGTGAGTTGTTTTTTTTTCCTTCAGGTTTATTCAGTATTGCATCTTCTTTCATTTTTTTATCTTTAAGGAAATTTAAATCATGTGTCTGTTTTTCTTTTTCAAGTTTATTTCAGACAATTTATAAACTCTAGAGCACAAAAATTTTGTCCAATCAATATACAGCATCTGCTGCTACAAATCATTTGGGTCTTTACAATAATCAAATATTTGCTACAGTGTCACTGGAATATCTCTTATGGTGGGTTTTGAATGGATTTGGCAAGGCGTGATTGCATAACGACATGGATTTTATATAGGCATTATATCACCTGGACACTGCACTGCATTTAAAGAATCTCCACAGACTCAAATCTTCTTTATGAGATGCAAAAGAAAAATCTAAGGAAGAATATATGATAAATAGCTTGAGTATTGGTAGGTCTTGACTTCAGAAGCAATCCTATCAAACTCAGCAAAGTTGTGATGTCTGTCCATGTACAGGACTGGTACACTTAAGAAATACTAGGAAATACTAGGAAATAAATACTAGGAAATACTACTTAAGAATACTAGAAATACTAGGAAAGTATTCCTTACCTTTTATTGCAGTCACAACAAATAATCTGTCTGTCCAGGATACTTGAGATAAATAATAAGAGAAACTGCCATTTGAACAAAATTTTGACACTCTAATTATAGATAATCATAAAGCAAGGAGCCAGACAGCTATCCATGTAAGGAACTTTCATTAACTCTAGTATTATTCACATTTTTTACCCAGTACAAGAACCTGCTTTAATTCATACAAATCCAGAATGCTGTGGGCATTCTTAGTGAGGAGGATTGAAGTAGATTTTCTTGTTTTTATGGACCATACTTAGACTATGTATTTGAAGTTCTTTAATGGAGTTAATAAGGTTAGTAGAAAAAGGGAAAATAACAGCCTTTTCTGGTGAATCATCCAGAGACAGAGGCTAATACAGGTGTTCTAAATTTCTCTCTGGAAAAGATTGGTTTTCTCCGTTGCATAGGTAAGAAAGCAAGGAGTGCCCTCTAGAAGGCACCCTGTGCCACTGCTAGTGAGCAGAGTTATGCATGGTGGCAGTGGACCAAATATTCATTTAAAAAATCACACTCTTCCTCACAAGATAAAGACAATTTTATTGGAAAATATAATCATATATATCCTTTAAGTATTTGGATTGGAATAGGACTCAGCAAATCTTGGTTATATACACCAAGAACTTATTGCATTCTGACAAACCAAAGCAATTTCAATATAAAGATATCAAAAGGCAGGGGGTGGGGAGAGGCAGTACTGATCTTCTGCAGAGCATAAGGAAGACTAGGAATAAAAATATATGAGAAATCAAGACAGTAGGCAATATAGACAGAGACCTGAAATAATTGACCCTGGTACTAAAATATAAAAAAAAAAGGAAAAAAATGCTGTATAATAAAATATGTGTGTATTATGAAGTAAAGAAAGTCAGGTATAAGGATGTGTAGCTAGCCCATGTAGGTTTGGTCCTGATTCTTCATTCATGCAACGTGCATAACTGAAAATAAATGATGCAAGAAAGCTGTATCCAGCTATTACAAAAAGGAAATATCTTTTGGTGTCACTTTTGTTGAAGGTTTACTGCAAAGATTTCTGTAGGAATAATGTATATGTAAATAATCTAATCATTTTAGTGTTTATGACAGAAAGCTGTCAGATAACCAGCATTTACAGTGTACACCTTCTTTGAAACTACTTAGCTGTCATGATGTAAAAAATATTCAGTATTCAAAAAATAGTTTGTGCATAAATATGGGGTTTTGTATTTGGGTCAAATATTTTATGTTTATTGGCTTAGAAAATCCCAAATTGACTGCAGATTCGTTTTTCATTTTCTCTTTTTGAAGAAAACTCGGATGTAAGTCTCAATTGCTGTAGCTTGGAAGCAGACACACAGTCTGACGTAATGGTGCCAATATTCAGAAGACACTTAATAGATCTAATGAATCAATTTCAAGTACAAAATACCAAGGACCAATAATCAAATTTTCTATTTTTAGAACTACGGGCTTTTGGTTAAAAAAAAAGAATACCTATGCAACAAATAGTTTAGCCCTTGCCAAAATTTTCCTTTCAAGAAAAAAAGATAAAAATTTAGAATTAGTGACATATGATGTCAATAAATTATAGATTATCATTCAAGTCGTTCTTTCCAATATGCCACTGAAGCCCTCTTAATTTCATTGACATTTAAATGGTGAAGGTGAAAACATGGAAGGAATGATGACCAATGGGGAAGGAATGGGAGTTCAACTTGCCAACAGCTATGATGATATATGGCTTTAAGCACTGTAGGGTTCTTTTCAGAGTTACTGAATAATGTCATCCCTTACAGAGATTTTACAAATATTATAAAATAAAAACATTATTTTGATTACTTTTTGTAAATCCATTGATAATGTAGAAATCCTGGACAAATAAGAACCAGAGATAGGACTGATCTGAGCAGACATCTTAAATCTATATCTATGTGTGTCGTTCTGTGTCCCCTTCACTGCCAATGGAAAGGTCATGTCTCAGTATATTTTCTCAGAAAAAAAGAAGAAAATTTTTCAAATAAAAAGCTGCAAATTTGAAAAAAGAATTTCTGCATTGGCTAAGAAGGAAGTCAAAGGTGTATATCCTACATATGAAATTACTGTAGATGGAGGGATGGAATCTACCTATGTTCAACATGTATGAATCCATTTCTGATTTTTTACTGCTCTTTACATGCACATCTTAATTTTGTTATGACGCAATTGCTGTCAAAATTCCTTTCTTCAAATAGCATACCTGGTTCACATTAAAAAAATTGGTTTAAATTACTTTTAAAAGTTTCTAGTAAAATCTTCCACACAAGTGATTAGTTATAATACCTCATGTCATCCTCTCCTACTTCTTTCAACTCCAAATTATAAAATTAATATTTTCTTGAATTTTTGGGGGTTTTTAAGAAAAGTGAGAATTTTAGGGAGAGCTTTATCCTTCAACTATGTTTATCTATGGACCTAATTATGATAATGACTCTCATTGCTTTGGATTCAGAACTTAAAAGTTGCTGTAGGTACTTACATTTCTTTAATATGAAGTTATCCCTACTAAGGAGATGGACAAACAAAAGCATAGGAAAAAAAAAGAGAGTGGCACACAATTTTAGGGTTTTCTTATTTATTCAGGCATGACTTTAAATATTTTAAACTTTTGATAAAAAAACAATAAAAAAATCCCCCAGTACACGTACCTCATATATATTCAAAATAAAGGGATGGTGGCTTGCTTCAAGAAATAAAGCACAGATGAGAATAGACTTTACCACCACTGTACACAATGCAATTTTCCTTCTAGATTTTTCTTAAAGAAAAGAAGTCATTAACCACATTAATATTCAGTACTGCTCTGTCACAGGGCAGATGTTTATCTGCATGCTTCATTGCATTGTGAACAATGTGACCCATGCAATTGCCTTTCATGATGTGAAAATTCTTGCTATGCAGAAATGTAAACACATAGCATTTCCCAAAATTTTACAGCAACATTCTGCTTCATAAATAGTAACATTTCAAACTTATTTTTCCTCCATTCCATCATTGTTCCATTTTCTACACACGACTACATAGATTTCACTTAATTCAGCCAAGGATCCTATGTCTGCATCTTAAAATTCCTACATCTTTGCTTACTCAAAAGTAAAAAAGTTTTCATTTTTTCTATATTTATCCTTCATTAGATCAGGTTAATATTTATATTTTTCCTTAGTAAGCATAGAGAACTAAAATAACCTCACTGTAAAGCAGAGATAAAATATGTCAGATGAATGCTTATAGCCTAGAAGTGTCTTTTTTTCCCCTGACTAGAAAGGATTCAGCAATTATATATGAAGTAGATATGTAAATGCATGTAAATGTGGATGTGCAATGTCCTGGTTTTAAGTCTTTCACTATTATTTGACAAGAGCAAGAAACAAGCAAGAGAGAAAAGAAAGAAAATATTAAATACATAAATACATAAATATGTAAAAGAAAGTATGCTGCCCTTCTCATTCATCTGAAATGAAGAATGAGCTCAAAGCCGTGAACAAGATCAGTGTTCAGTAATGCTCTGAGGACACACAAAAGACAGAAGTAAGGTTTATTTCTTCACAGGTAAGATTTACCTCTACAATAAAATCTTCAGCTTATAATACTCAATCAAAATGTAAACTCCTTGCAAAGCAAGAGCTCGGTACTAATCTGCTAAAGCAACGCAGCATGAACTGTACTTCAAGTACAACAGTGCCACTTATTTTCCTGCAGAATATCAAAAACACGCACAAAGCTATCTCTGCAGGGAACTGCTATTTCATTTTTCTGCAGGATGACAATGGGTATCCAGACAAGATAGCCTCTTATAAGTAATGTGGGAATTTGATGAATATGTGAATACAAAAGGAGTAACAGGCTGATTTGCACACGCTCAGCTAAGTTATGAAAATACCTACTAAATGAATAGGACATACTATGTGAACAATATTTGACTTTTACAGGAGGCTTGTTGCATTTCTGAATTAGAATGGAGTACAGATAAGGATTTATAGGGCTGATCAGTACATTTCGAGAGTACAAAGGCTCTTGAATTTTTGAACAATATTTCCCTCCAGTAAAAATGGAAGTACTGAAGATCATAATAAGAACAAGAACCTACAAGATGAGACAGAATGCTGAGTAAAGCACTGGATTTCCATTCCAGAAACAAAATGAAAGCAAAATACACAGATCTCAGACACAGGAAGTGATTCTTTTTATAACATGGATGATAATAAGAAAATAGAAATATGTCACGAATAATCAACTTTCTGAGTTCACTCTGACAAGACTAGGATTTTCTAGCTGCTGGCCCTGGTAGGAAATGTGATCTTTACCTATAATCAGTTTTCAATTGCTATATTATGCAGTTAAATTATGCAATACCTATTAAAACAGAACATTTATAAAGATGAATTTAAAAGCTTTTGTTTATATTTTTCATTTTCAGTGCTAAAATTTTTATTTGATACATTCTCATTTTAGGTACTAAAGCCTCCTTACATTTCACATAAAACACCTATAGAAGTGTTAGGATTAAAAAAAAAAAAAGGCAAAAGTTTTAAATGATGAATCAGAATCCACTTGGATAGAATTTTGAATTGGTACAGTGAAAACAGCAAATCAAATCAATTATGTGAAAAGACAGTCTCAAGGTCCTAGACATGCCATGTCAAAATATTCTAAAAACAGAATTGGATACGGATGGTGCAGATACCCAAGACCAGACAGGAAATCAGGGCAGATGATTTTAAGAAATTGTCAACACTTTTCCAGAGCTGAAGTTAACAAGCTTGATTTTACAGAAGATAATCAATAAATAAATAGGGTTACAAAAGCAGTTCAGGGCACAGAACAATGGATCTTTAGTCTAGAGAAGGGGTAGCCAAGAAAAAAAGAAGCAAGCCTTTTTATTAGACCTAGATTTCAAAGCTGTCATGGACAATGGCATGCGAATGACCTGCAGTTTAGTGTCATGAAGTGCTGAATTCTAGTCATGTAGAAATTCTTTCCTCAGCATTATGTATGAGGATTTGATCATTACTTCTTGGGGAGCACACTGAGCAGTAAATAGCATGAGAATTCAACACCACTTGCTTCCTCATTCAGAATCCACACAATATGTTTTAACAATTTATAGCTGCCTTGTTATATAATTGGCCAATTTTTTTTCCTACTATGAATGATAATTTATATTAAAGATTACCAAAACAGAATATGTTAGGAACTTCAATCCCAAACCACTAACAATTTCATGGCCTGGATCCTTTTAATTATTCCACCAATGGTACTATAGTGTGTATAAAATAATCCAGGGATTTTTTTCATAATGGTTAAGATTCTAATTCTTTGCATCTTTTCACATTTTTTAAAGTCCACTGATTTCAATAGAAATATGAATCTAGTATAATTGGGAGGAAAACTACATTTCTTGGATCACAACATTATGTCATATTTAGTAAGTCTACTTATTTGAATAATGGTAGAAAAATGCAAAATGTCAGGATCACATAGTAAATTAGAGAATATTTTCATTCAAAATTAGTGGCAGTCAATGGTCTAAAAAGTAAAAAAATAGAAGAAACAGGAGCATTGGAAAAATCCAGGGTCAGGTATTCTGTTGGCTATGTCTATTTTATTAAGGAATGTGGCTGCAACTGATCATAGATGGAATCTATGCAACCTATATGAGGTGGCAAAATTTTCATGTTACACTTCTATTACTGACCACTATCTCCAGATATCCTTGCATAGAGAATGAAGTTATGGCTGTGGTATAAGTGATCCCTTCAGTTGTGCCTGGTAGCATCGCTTTATTGAGCCATTCCAGTTCTATTAAAGTTTGCAGTTATAATATAAGTATCTTCATAGTAAAGTTCTAGCAATGGTATAATAATTTATCATATTGTTCTAAAGGAGGTCAATGTTTACACTGGACTCATCTTAATTAAACAAATTAAACTTAATAGAAAAGGCTTTTCATGCGATACTCCACATGGCATGACTCTTGGGGATGGTGAAGTGTAGGAACTGAACTCAGTGTTCCTTGAGTCCCTTCTAACTCCACTTTTCTGTGATTCTGTAGAAATGAAATCTTTTTCTGTAGAAATGAAAGATTCTTTTTCTGTGAAGTAGAAATTTCAAACAACTCACAATTCTATCAGGCACCAGATCTCTAACAGAAAATTCAAAACTGTGTGTTTTGTCAGAATCTAAATCTTCAGTAATTCAAAGTGGATCCATTGTGAACAAAAAAAAGAGCAGATCTTAAAATAGTGTATTTTTTTTTTAATACAGCTGTATTTACTCAATAAATATATCTAATATATAGATAATAATTCTTCAACTGTAGAATTTGACTGACACACCTAAATAAGGAATTATATGATAATTATGGGATATCTTAAAATTTTTTGTAATAGTAACCAAAGTACTTTTAATTGTGCTGACACAATTAAAGAAGAAATCTAATACATGCAGATCCATGCAAATTTTTTTTACAAGAGGTTTTCATTAATTTTGGAAGGACTTAACACATCTGCACGTCCCAGTTGTCTGAACTTCAGGACTGCTACATTTCCTTTGCTATTCTTCACTTTTCACTTGATTGTCATATCTTTATGAGATTTATAATATGATATGGATTTTTGGTTTTCAGTTTGTAATGAAAACATTTATTCTTGTCTAGCTGGACTTTGAGACCTGTGTGGTTTGGCAGAGGCAATGGTCTGAATAGATTTAATCAGATTTAACCAGTCAGTTTCCTTTTGTTAACAAGAAAAGGACAGAGAATCAATCCATGAAAACAAAGAAATCATATAAATTTTAAATTGAGTATATTAGAAGCAGTAACTTTTACATAATTACCATAAAAAATAAAATTGCTTATCCAAAAGTGCTCTTAGTTCTGATCTAAACTAATGAAAAATCATGCTGAAATTTATCATAAAAACTTATTTTCTTGCAGCATCCTGTGCTGCATTTTGACATTTAAAAGATGAATCTCATAAAAGGATGTAATTTTCTAATGCAGATATCCTTCCATGTGTCAAATTGTACCTGCTAATTAAAGACAAGTTTCAGTAGTATAAGAAATATTGTTCAAGATTTTAATGCTTTTCATTATAGAACATGTCCTATTGTATGCAACTTAGATAAAGTGCTGGACTCAGGTGTGTACTACTACTGATATAGGGCATTGTGGGTAGGTATATATTTCTGGTTTTAGTAAGTGTTATCCTCATAGGGAGAAATTCTGTATGCAGATGTTCCTTTTTGTTACTGTTATGAGGTAACAGGGAGCAGCAGCAGAAAATATATGTTGTCTGTTAAGAATTAAACAAGCCCATGATTAGGAATTCATAGGGAAAGCATTCATCATCCTCTAAGTCTGGGGTTTTGATTTGCATATCATAGTTTATTTAAAGTTCAGGAAATATGAGTTCTGTTGGGAGGAAACTTTTAGGAAACACTGTAATTCTGATGAACCTGCTATTGTTTTCTATTGCAAAATCAGTAATATACCACATAGAGACTTCCTTAATTCTTACTTGTAGAATGATAGAGGTGTCTGAATTCCAAACACAATTTTTTCCTCCTGTCTTACTTAGAAACCTGTTTACACAACTGGATAAAAAAAAATTTAATATGTTATATAAGTTAATATGGAGTTTCTCAAGGAACCTTTAGATGTGGATCCTGATTCATTCTTTTTATTTGTAAAGTTGAAAGAATTTCTTCTCATGAGGAATTCTGGTCTTTACCACAGTAAAAGATCTATTGCTGTAACATACAGTATGGGTCAGAATAATAAAAATTTATTTAAAACAAAAGTTTGGAATTCAGGTCTTAAGCACATTACTCAGAGTATTAAAAATATCAAAAATAGTTTTAAAGTGTAAATCCTTTTGTATAATACCTGATTCTGTATATGCACAATATTAGCATGTACTTCATAGAGCTGCATAAATCAGTGCATGGCTGAGAAATAAAGCCTTACTTGCAGTGACAGATACATAACAAAGCTGGACTTGTGGGAGGTGGCAAGTTGAGTTAACTAGTTTTAGTTCTGTTTAGATACATCTGACAGATTGAGACCATATTTTTTATACTCAAGTTGTAAAGGTCTCTTTCACCACAAGGCTTTTGACTCTGTTCTTACCAGCACAAGGAGTTCTGAAAAAGAAGAAAACCAGACCAAAACTATTCATAGTCTCCATTATAGCCTTTTATGTCTTTATGTTTTATTAGATTCAACGAGGTCACTGATGCATCAGAAGGTACGTTTCTATGATGCAATTTACTGTATTGGAGGAACAGCTGAGCAACCTCTGGAAAAAGGAGTAATGGGTACGAAGAGTAGAATAACCAAGTTAGTATTGCTCTTTTCTTTGTTCAATTTTTACAATGGTGTTGATGCTGTTGCCCAATTATTCTAGACATCTCTGGTGATACCTCTTGTACCTGATAATTTAACATTTCAAAAATTCCACTGATTACACTGCATGATGGCAGGGGACATGTTCTAAGGGAATAATGCTTTGAAACTATATTTGCCATAAATAGCACTGCCACTATAATTAGGAGTATTTCTCTCACTACAGTTCAACAAAATTAGGAATTTTTGTCTCTGTGATATGAGTAAGGATTCAGGAATGAGTTCCTGTCAGTTTTTTGCACTTAGCAGTTTGCACATGTAAGAGGAAAGGGCTTGGCTGCTGAAATGAATCGAGCCTGAAGGGATGGATGTTGATACTGATGTGCTCCACACTGCATGTCTGTTGGGGGGGGGCAAAAACCTGTCTGTTGGTCTCACATGGGGTGACCTGATCCAAGGGACTGGCTCAAGCTTTACTGACGATAGAGTTTGCAAAGTTCACTAAAAAAACTTTTTTCCAAAGGAGAGTCTCCACCTTCAGCAAACACTGCCAGGTAAAAGAGGAAACCAGCTTGGTTGCCCTGATTTTTTCAAGAGACCAGCAACTTCTGATTGCCCCAAAATTCTGGTTCTAGCCATGCCAGTCTGAAAGAGACAGTAACAATTTTTGGGGAGAGAGATATGGAATACAATAGTATGGTGGGATACCCATGACGCTTGTGGGTTTGGGTGATGATTTTTGTTTGTTTGTTTGCTTTCCTCTAATGATTTACAAGATTATGAATTCTTAGTTTGAGTCTTATTTGCAAAATATTGCTTCAACAGAGGCAATATATTAGATTTTTTTACAAAGTTTTTCATAATTAGAGAAAATAATTTTAAATTAGGAAATTATCAGGTAGTACAAGGTGAAAGAAACAGACAACTCCCCCCTCACAGAAATCCAGTAATACTACTTAAATATAGCAAGAAATGGCAATTTTGTGATTACACCATTTAATATAAAACATAATACTGTCAAATGTTTCCTTTTTGTTTCTATCATTCTTTTTGACTGGTGTTTGATGACATTTCAATAACAAGTTTCATTAGAAAATTTTCTGTACTGTATACTAATACATTAATTGCTTTATAAATGCCACTTAGTATGTATTAATCTCATGAACCCAGCACATTTATAAAATATGGGTAAAATCTTGTGACACTAGCTTAATTCTGCAGTAAACCCATTTATTAAAATGATATTAAAAACAGATTATAATTGAAAGCTGACAAAAATTGTTTTCCTCTTCCTGGATTAGAAATGTAAAGAACACTTGGCAACTGCCTCCAGGCTTTTGACTGAGGGTTCCTGCATGCCACTGTACAAGTGACCTAACAAAGAGATTAAAGTCATGCTTCTACAGTATTTCTAGTCTTATGATCTTACATGCTTAACTCTGTAATTATAGGATTTCAAATGAGGATGTCAAGAGTGCTTCCTTGCTTTAGTACCTTACTTGTTCTGCAGCCATACAATTCAAGTGTACTTGCAGAAATATACACATATTAATGTAGTTTAATTTATTTCTGATCAAATTCCAAGTAATGGACATAAACCCATGAATACACAATATGTTGTAATTATCATACATTTTACATTCCAGGAAACTACCAAAGAAAGAACATTGTTCAAATTACTTAAGATTTTGTATCTTTTCTCATAAAATTTGTAAGGCATAAGAAAAGAGTCTACAGATTTCATTTCTTATCTCCCAGAGTTAATGATGTATTTTCAAGCTCAAGTCCCAGTGAGTCACCTGTGAAGAGTGACTGCTCAGCCACTGACACTAACATGAGAGTTCTCATCTGGGCTGGATGCTCAGGGTTTTCTCTGCTCTCTAAAGACAGACTAAAACCACACATTTACCCTGGCTCATAAAGAATTGCAGTGGAAACAGCTTTGCACCAGGGCTGTGAAGCCTGCACAGGAAAGCCATCACAAGCACACTGACACTGATGTTGGCCAGATGTCAGGCAGTGTTAAAAAGCAAGCATGTGTCTGGTATGGGAAAGGAGGAACAAAAGCTCCTTCAGAGAATCTGTGAGTCTTTAAAGGTGCTGTAAAAGCCCTTTTCATAATTTTCACATTTATTTTGCACACAAAAATCCACCAGAAGAGAACTTCCAGGTGACCCTGTGGCTAAAGCCTTGCACCCTCTAATCCCCTGTCCTTGCCGAGGGCCTGCTCAGCAGAAAGCAGCTGTGGGCATCACTTCTGGAGTCAATACAACTAGAATCACAAAATGCTTTGACTTGGGAGGGACCTTAAAGGTCATCTAGGTCCAGCTGATTATCTTCTGCTCTAGCTCCCCCTCTCTAACAGGTCTGTCCTATTTTTTTCTATCTCTCTCCTTCACACTTCTTGTTAAATAAAATTAACTAATGAAAATTTCACATTTACGTCAATGAAAGCCATTTCTGTTCTTCCAGGATAGACTAGGGCATTAAATCTTTGAACTGATTACTGTTGAGTCTTAAAAATGATCTCAGTATTGTAAGGTTTACCTGAAATTAAGGTTGATAAAAAGCAAACTGATCATGATCATTTGTTTGTTGCTTACAATACAATATTTTTTAGCAACTTCCTCCACAGACTTTCTCATTTTTAATAACATAACATTAACAATTAATACAATCATAAATAAATTTTCATAGTCTTTTGAGAACAATTGAATGTTCAGGAAGGCAATCAAAGTTGTTTTCTCATACTAAGCATTTTATAATTTTGTTATCCGCAGGTCTGTGTATCTCAAGCCATTTACAATTAGGCAAGAGTCACATATTTTTCTTCATTTTGATAACAGAAGCTGTTTTACTCAACTACTGCAACCAACTCATCCATTCTACAATCATCTGCTATAGAAATTGTTAGAGCAAAGAGTGGATGGAATATTTCTCTCCAGCATCCTTCACAATTTTCCATCATTTTTCATTAAGTTCTTTCCCCATTTTAAGTCATATTATAGATCTAATCTTCATCCTCTAATTCTCCTCTGTGCATTCCTTTCTTCTCTTACTTATTCTCCTATCTGCATATTTTTGTTGAATATGATAATTAACTGCAAAGTCATTGGCTCTAATTGTTCCTTTGTTGCCCCTATCCTGAAAAATCTTTGCAGGCTCCTTACTAAGTGGTTCAGGCAATTTACCTTGAAGTATTTTTAACATACTTAATAATATTTTAAATAAAATATCTATTTTGAAGGTGGTTTTATAAATCACGTTAAAATAAGCAAAAGTTTCACAAATATATTTTCTGAGTAAATGAACATCTATACCCAAATTTTCCATTCTCTCTAAAAAATGTTAATATCATGTTTCGTTAAGAGGTTTTGGGGTGTTTCTCTGGTTTTCCTTCATTATACTTTTTTATACTTCAATATCAACTGTGGAAAGTAGGAAAAAAAGAAAGAAACAAAACAAGCAACAACAAAAACAACGACAATCAAAAAAACAGCTACAAAGAAATGAAGAATGAGAAATGAAGAAGAGACTAATAATTAAGCAAAATATAATACTATTATACTTTTTATTTTAGCTTGAAGTTTCACTGTCAAGAATAAATACTCGTGAAAGATAAAGTCATTTTTAACAGCTTCATTATGCATTTCATTTGGAACCACTTTTTTGCATTCCCTTTTCTATTTATAGCCAAAGTTATGAAATCATAAAAGGGAACTTTATAATTTTAAAGAAACATTTTAGTAGAAAAATAATTATTTATTTTCAGTTTGCCAAGTATTTGTAATTGACTATAAAATGCAGTTGTCTGTCTTAAAACACTGTCAAGGCCATAGAAGAAACTTGCCATAAGATAAGCCACCACAGCAGGAATTTGCGATAAGCATAGAAGAGAGACTTTGAAATATAAATAGTAAAATCTGTAACTGATTCTGACTTCAGCAAATGTTCTCATTTGCTCCTTACTTCAGGCAGAGGCATCTCCTAAAACTGGATCTTAACGGTACTGGTCTGTACCATACTTCTTGTATAAGAAAGACACTCTGAAGAAGAGCTAAGGACATGACAGTGAAGCCAGTAGCTGTGTTCCAGAACAGTGCACAAGGAAGGAAAGGAACAAGTGGAGGTTTCCAGTCTTCTCAAGATGGGAACAGGAGTGTGACAGGCCCCAGTCCAAGCAGACAGGAAAAGCATCCAAAGGAGAGAAACTGCAATCACTCAGTAGGAGATGCTAAAAAGGTGTCTTGGAGTGATACAGCATGACTGCAGAGCTTTAACTCTCTATTTGTACTGCCTAAAACAAAGCAGAAAGCTAAAGCCACTGTTTCTTCCCCACAGCTGGTCTTCAAAATAAGCCTCATGAGCAGCCTATATTTAAGCCAAGTTTACTAGATTGGTGTGTTAGAAATCCTTTCTTTTCAAGAGAGACTTTGTAACTTTGTAAGTCTGTGGTTAACTAAAAGGCTTATTCTTAAAGAAAAGGCTCAAAGTTCTATTTTGCTGTTCTGACTTATTGTAAAAGCCAGACTTCAGTGGAAACTGTAGTAAATGTGATTTCTTTCCATTTCTTTCAAATCTTTTTCAAGACTTTGGGTCTGCTAGGGAACTATAAAACTTTTAGACTGTTCAAAGTAGAGCCTTTTTCATCAGGCTATCATGTAGAAAAAGTTTAATTTTGGAAGGGACATGTTGTTTTTGCTTCCTTGGGGTGAGAAATAGATTGACTCAACAGAAACTCATTCTGTATTACTGAAGAGCCCTCAGTGTGAAGTTAAATATCTCAAAGCAAAAGCATGACTGATATCCATTTCAGATAGTCAGTAACCTTATACACTGAGGTTGTAGAAGGTGTTCTCAGCTTGCTTAATACCTATAGATACTTTTTTCTTTGGAAAATGTAAACTAAAGAAAGAAATTCCTTTCAAACCTTGAGGTGTGGACTGGGGATGTTTCCCCAAAATCTTCTTTATGGTAAGCAACTATCAAATCTATCAACCTCGGGCAAGCTTTTGAACTTTTAACTGGTTTTCAAAATTCAGTAGCTATTTAGGAAATGTTAAAACAGAATAATGAAGGAACTACATATCAGAATCTCAATAGTAATATATAGGATTTAGTGATCTCTAAATCTTTATCTATTTTAGTCATCAGCACACTTGAGCAGTTTTCCTACACCACAGCTATGGGGATAAGTAAGCAGCATTTAAAATATCTTACTAAATTAAATACATTTAAATTAAATAAGGGCCAGGAAAATATTGCAAATGTAATCTAAATCAAGATGAGCCTCACCATAGCTTTGCTGAATTAAAAAAAAAAAAAAAAAAAAAAGATAAAATGTAGATCCAATGTTTTAATTCAAAAGAGAATTTTATTTTAATTATGGCATTTTATTTTTTTCCCTCGACATATTCTGTTACTTTAAGCTTGTTAGTTTCATAGTTTGGGTTTTTTTCTGGGTTTTTTCATGATAGAATTCTAGTTTTATTTCTGAGTACAGTAACTTGAATTTTCTGCATAGTCTCTTCCAAGTCCCTAGGAAAATATTTTTTCTCTGCACTTCTTTAGTTTTGGCTATAAATTCTGCTTCCTGCTGTAAGTAGGCTCCCTTATATTTTCAAGAATCTCTCACTTTTTCTCTATGTTGTAAGAATCTTTTATTTTGGTCATAGCAAGGTTAAGGAAATAAATGTGCAAAATGAAAATTACACGTAGGATAATATTTAATATTGCATGAACTAAAGATGAAGAGTGGGTTCGTTAATTCTACTTTCTTTTCAGCAGCTCACTCAAATGCAAGACAAAATTTTCACAAGTGCCAAAAAGTGGTATAAATTATCAATAAGTATTTTTTTCATACAGATAAAAATCTATTTGTTCCCCCAATACTGTCTCATAAAGTGGTTTTTCAAACTCTATTCTATTTCAGAGGTAGAAGGAGTGAGAAAGTTCTCATTAAAAAGTAAGTTTTAATGCACAGCAAGAATATAACCGTGGTTCAGACACGTGATTTAGCATCATTTTTGACAGCTCATTGCCTCCATATTCTGAGTCAACTCCCTTGTGCCTTCCTACCATCAGCATTAGAAGTATTCACTGTGCTGAAAATGCCACATATAATTAGTGATAAAAAGTATTTATTTAAAAGAAAAAGTGATGAAATAAGGTGAAATGAGTTACACTCTGCAGAGTTCACTTTGAAATAGAATGAGACAATGAGCCCTTCCACACCTACCTTTCTCACTTTTGCCAAACTTTGGAAAAAAATGTGAAGATAACTCTTTTAGCTTATAGATAAAATTGTAAAACAATGTTCAGCTCCAGTGATTTCTTTTGTTAGCAAAAAATAATTTTCTCTTGAAGTGCAATTTCTTTCTTTTTTCTCCAGAACTCAAGTTATTACCTCATCTGTTGAGCTGTGTCCAGGGGCTTCTTTCATAATTTTCTTGTATTATTCATGCATGAGCCTAAAGCTGAATTTTAATATTTATATACTATAGGAAGAACTTGTGTCTCAGTCTGCCATAGATGAAGTGCAGAACACAGTATGAAGCCTGGATCAGTAATGAAGGCAAAGAGCAAGATGATGTAGGGAACTAATTGTTAGGGATTCATTCTTTTGGTGTAAAGAAATGCCTCCATATTTAATTATGGTTCTCATACACAATTCTATTGAAATTAATAGAAAAAAATTCTGAAGAGAAAAGTAAGTTCAATAAAAAATTTGGTGTCTGAGTCTCCCAACACCATCTAAATTTAAGGCATTTAAAATTTCATGCTTCTGCTGAGGCTTAAAGTTCCTTAAACATTTAATGATAACCTTGTTTTCATGTTCGGAAGTATCTGGTTTCTGAGGGTGGGAGGAAAGTGGAAACACACATGTCCCTCCTAAACTAAAAGTCATATTTAGGTAAACAGATACTCTTAGGTTCTTGGAGGGGCCCAGTCATGCTCAGAGTGAGACTAAGAAAAGTCAGATCAGATTAGATTATTTCTAATGTCTAATCATGTTTCTCTTCAGCCCATTGCTTTAACCACGAGGATACTCAGACATTTTCACAAAAGTACACATTTTTATTTTGGTTCAGTACATAAACCACAGTAAGCAAACTGAAGAGTTTTCCTTGAAGAAAGGATTATTTTTAAAATTCCCCTGAACCAATCTTAAATCACCATCTGATTGTAGAGGAACATCATCAATATTTCCAGAAACAAAACAGATAAATGCCTATTAAGCCAGCTGTGAAAATATAAATTTGGAGAGGATGAGGAAATGAGGAAATTGAGTTTTGAAAACCTCTGAACTTTCTCTCCATTGCATTATTTAATCAGAAGATACTAAACCCATTCACAGTTCTATTTTCCTTTTACAAAAACACCTGAAATTAATTTTTAGTGGCTTTGGAATTTGTCTTCAGGCTGAAATGCAGATACAATTAATTAACTTGAATGAAAACTTAAGTCCAGCTTGCAAAATATTATAAGATTGTTCAAAAAATCCTATGCAAAACTGTCAACTTTCCGCACTTTGCAGAAATTATCAACACACTAAACTTTTAAAAGTATAGGCAACCTAATAATTTGCTCTGATTAAAAAATACAAAATCATTTATGATTATTGCAGGTATTATGTTGACAGTTCTACATCAAGACATGATCAAAGTTCTGTATTTTGAAAACATTATGTAAAAAGTGGATTAGTACTGATGCTTCTAGAGCCAAATGTCCTATAATATTACCGAATTAGATGTTTCTTCCATAGCTGATAGACCAGACTAGCAAAAAATATTGTGGCTTTGATTTGTGGCTGAACATATTTATCTTGACATAAATTGCAATGGACTTCTGAGACTTATTGGTAAAGATTACAGTTGATACCAGTTTGATGCAGTTTTCCCTTTTTCCATTAACTGTAAGGATATATGGATGAAGAACTGCAAGAATTCATGGATGAAGAAACTGTGTACTGTAAGAAAAGTGGTTCTCATATTTTTATTGCTTTCTTTTTTTTTTTTTTTTTACTTCTCACAATTTTTGCAGTTTGATAAGATTTATTAGTCTGAATTTAAATTAGATTTTCTTTCCTGTACATCAATTTGGGAAAAAAAAAGGAAATTTTTAGGAAAATTAAAATTATTGAAAATATGTGAAAGGATGTTGGGGATGTATAGGAGTTGTCTTTTCCAATAGTTGATGAAACACTACCAAGGAGGCCTTTTTGTTCCCTTTTTTTGTTATTTTGTAAATGTGAAAAATGAAGAGGAAAAAATGTTTTATGGAAATGGAAAATCTGCCTCTGGAATGTCACTGAAGGAAGGAGCTGAGAAAAATTTGGAGAATCTGCCTAAATGGAAATCTAAAGTCAGTTAAAAATATTAGTACCCATTCATTTCATTCACAGTAGTGTTTTGCCAACTGGTGATTGTACCACATTTCTAAATATTCTACAGTCATGCACTTTTAATCCCCAGAGATGTAATAATTTGTGTGTAGGTAAATACCTGTAACTGGGATGCTTTGAAGACCATGAAGTCAATGACTTATGGAACAGGAGTTTAACAGGGTTTGTTTTCTGCTTTTGATTATCAAAAGATGCAAAAGAAAGAAACATTAGTTTATACAGACAATTTACATGGTAGTATGGATATTTGCATTTTTTTAAAAATCACATGAAAAAATGTATTTAACTTGATTATTTGCTCCCCAGGTTCTGAAAACTTTATTTCATGCAATAATAGCTAATATGACAGAACATTCTCTGCCAGAAAATGTGAGAATGGGACAAAGACATAATGCTAATTCAGCAATTGCTCTTTGATCATTGAACCAAAAATTAAAGAAAAATACTGGCATAGAGTCTTGTGACTAAAGTCTGTTCTAATTCCTTTGGGATAGTATTATTTTGTTTTTAACATTCAGAATTTTGTCCAAGATTAATCACAACCTCATCAGGAAATAATATATTTGCAGTAGCGAATTTGGAATTTATTCCCTTTCCTTCCACCCACAGTATTAACAGGACATAAGAGGAAATAGAAGGCACAATATGATGAATAACATATTAAGGCTATTGATTAAGTTTACCATTGTCTTTAAATGTCCTAATGGAGTGAAACATTTCAATGGTATTCCTTCTGCCTGATTTGCCATACTGGGAGTCACAAGTAGTTCTTTCCATCTTCCACTCTTGTGGCAGACAGTGCAAATAGCTTAGTGTATTTTGTTCAAGGTCAGTGGAAAAAGTAACTGCCATAGTGTTAGTGTGGATTTCTTTCTGAGATGCCTCGTGGCACTGGTGGCTGCTGGGAGGACTTAATGCCTGCCTGTACTTCATTTCAGCTGCTAATACTGATCTGACAGTTCTTGACCTGTGGGTAATATGTGGTATATCATCTCCTTACTTTTCTTAGTCCATTTCTACTCCCATTTCCTCCTTATTTTTTTTTTTTTGCCAGTGTAGCCTTTTATCACATATCTTGTTCCAATGGAAATGGAATATTTCTTAAGTGTGGCAGATTATCTTTTCATATGTTTTGCCTCTGTTCTCCTTTAAATCCCTCTAGCCTGTCCACAAGATAAAACCAAATATTTTTTTAAATGAAATTTTGTTGAAACATCCTGATTAGACAAAAACTTTGCAGGCTGTTGCTAGTTTTGAAATGAATCCTATAAAAGGGATTAAAACAAAAAATGAATATGGGAATAGAATATTTAATTCAATTTTTCCTATCAGAAATTTGGTTTTATTTGAAGCTCAGTTTGGGGAAATTATAATTGAAATGTCATTTCTCTACTTTGGCATACAGATACTCAGGTTTTATGGAAATGCCTATTTCAAGGCAGTATGCATACCCTTCTGGCAGTACTGAATTCACAGTGGGCAGAATGAGCCTGAGGTTAGGGGAGCTGATAGGCTCACTTCACCAGCTTTGTATATTTGCATTTAAGCCATGCATACCTACATTTGTGTGACACACTCTTAGAAAATGTCAAATGAAAAATAGACCCTGTAGGAGATCACTTCTAATTTCTTTTAAATATACCCTTTGGTTATTAGTGTTGGTCAATGACTGTTGACTCGATCCCTTTTAGCAGTAGATCTTAAGAGCTGAGTTTAAGCACCCAGAACACATGAAGTCTCCTATTCTGTAATGTCCAGCCTTAATTTCCAAATTATAGAATGGTTTAGGTTGAAAGGGACAATTGAAGGTGAACTAATCCAACCTCCCTGTCACAGTCAGGGACATTCTTCACTGGTTCAAATTTCTCAGAGCCCTGTCCAACCTGACTTTGAACGCTTTGAATGATGAGACATCTGTAACTTCTCTGGGAAACTTATTCCAATATCTCGCTGCTCTGATAGTAAACAATTTTTTTTCTTACATCAAATAAAATCCACCCTCTTTCAGTTTAAAACCATTGTCCCTGTCACTACCTGCCAGTCTGTTTTCATCTTTCCTACAAGCCCGCTTTAAATACTGAAAGGTCACCATAAAGTGTCCCCTGAGCCTTTTGGCTGAACAACCCCAACTCTCTCAGTCTGACTTCATAGGAGAGGTTCCAGCTCTCTTATATTTCTGTGGTTTTCCTCTGAACCCTCTTTGACAGGTCCACATTTCTCTGGGGAACCCAGAGATGGATTGAGGTCTCTGGTTGAAGTCTCTCAAGGGCAGAGTAATCTCCCTTGATCTACTGGACACACTAATTCTGGTGCAGCCCAGGACACCACTGGTTTTCTGGGCTGAAAGTGCACTTTACCAGCACATGATCAATTTTCATCCACCAGTATCCTCAGACACCAGGACAGCTGCATTCAATTTGTTGATCTCCGAGCCTGATTTGATACTAGGGATTGCTCTGACTCTGGTGCAGGGCCTTGCAGCTGGCCTGGTTGAACCTCATTGATTCACAAAGGCACACTTCTCAAGCTTGTTGTGGTTCTTCTGGATGTCTTCTCTTCCCCCCAACAAACCAGCTGCATCAGTCAGATTGGTGTCATCTGGACACTTGCAGTCTATTCCACTGTCTAAGTTATTGATAAAGATATCAGGGTGAGAACCTCTGAGGGGCACCACTTTCTACTGATCTCCATTTGGTAATTGAGCTCTAGACTGGAACTTTGAATGCAGCCAACCAGCCATTTCCTTACCCATCAATTATTACATCCATAAAACCTTCTCTCCCAAATTCAGCAAAAAGAATAATGTGTCAAAGGCCTTACATAAGTCCAGGTAGATGACATCCACAGCCCTTTCCTTATCCACTGATGCAGTCACTGCTTAACAGAAGGCCACTAAATCAGCCAGGCAAATTTAGAACCCAGCCTTTCATCTTTTTCTGTTCTTTTTAAAAAGCTTATACACCAGGAGAAATGTATTGCACAAAAAAAAATTTTGTAACACATTTTCTATGTGTAAATTCTGTAACATATTTTCAGTGCCTCATTATTTTTTGTTTTTATGAGTTTGATGAAAACATGGCAAAATACACCAATTTTCCAGAAATACAGATAGAAGAACTTTGTTACCAAAATAAAACTGTCACCTTTTTTTTTCCTTATCATGGATGAAGTTATTTGATTTTAAAACATATAAAGTCTTTGTGTAAATGTCAAAGAGCATGTAGGAGTTATAGACCTATACTACTTACAGGCAGTGTAAATAGACAAGAAGAAAATTTGCTTAATTTCCTTTTCCTCTGACAATATATTGCATGAACTTTCTTTTTGAGAAGAAATTGAATTATAATTAATGAGAACTCATTTCTTACAGGCAATGTAATTTTATATCAATCATTGTTATAAGGTGTACATATTAAAACCAACTGAAACTGTGCAGCAAGAAACTTTATCCCCAATGTACTTAGCTTTTGCACTTATATGCTTGCTTAAGAGTTTTGTGAACTGCTTATTGCCCAATTAGTGAACAATTATGTCTTAAATGAGCTAAATGCTATTTTGTTTGCATGAAGAAATCTTTAATAATGATTAATAGAGTTTTAATCAAGTACAAGTTGAGACTTAAATATGCCATGATTGAAACAGAATGACTTGAATGTTCCTCCAAAAATGGAAAACAAGTTTTCTGTTTCTAAAATGAAAAAAAAAAAAAAATCATGTTTTATATTAGAAGTCAACATGGTGAAAGAGTAACTTACTGTCCCAAATATATTTTGAGCTTGTTATGTGGCAGATAGCATGTCTGCTAAATGGACAGGGTGGAAAGAGTGGTTTTGTTTTACACAGATTGATAAAAGAATAGGCCTTCATGACCTAGTCTGCTCTAGTGTGCCCTCTATACAAAGTCAATTATAAAGATGTTGCTAAATTTAATGTACGTCTAGAAAAAGTAGCAGGAAATTACCAGGATTATTAATACCATGAAAATGATCTTTTCTGGGGTTTGGGGTCATTGCTAAGACTAAGTACAGCAAGATAAGAACATTAAAGACTGCCTTTTTATCACTTGTCCATTTAACAGTCTGGTGTATTTGCAGGATGTAGATGTGAAGGTAGGTAGGCTATTTTAGATTGCTAAAATCTTTCATATTTCTTCAGACACTACAGTTGGGACTTATTTCAACTAATTTAAATGCTAAAAAGTTAAACATCTACTTCTTAATTAGCCATTCTATGTGTCTTTTGTATTCAATGGAGAGAAACAAGCATCCCCACAGTACAACTTCAGTGTCCCAATGTAGACATCTTTCTCAGACTAAGGTGAAGCTCACTGCAAAGCTGTTTCTTTGACAAAATGGTTTGTTCAGAGTAAGGAACAAGAACTTCTAGATGGTTGTGCTATAACCAAACCTCCCCACTAAATGACTATCTCATGTCTTGTGAATGACAACTCATAACACTCGAGTGAGGTTTTTGGGCCTTACAGGGTGACAATGCATGACACTGTATGCTAAATTCAGCAAATAGATTTTTTTTCTTAATGGAAGAACAGCTGCTTCTGAATTTGGTGTGGAATGAACAGAAAAGTAAACCCAGCTATCTTCCTCTCTGCTGGTCTATGCAATTGTGGGCACAACTAGAGGGAATACAAGACACCTCTCTCTCCCCAACTCCTTCTTACTGTTTTTCATAGTTTCCAATTCTGATTAGGCCTTGCAAAAGGATAAATGACTAAGTTAATTAAAATACTATATTTATGTTCTATGTCAGAAAAAATAAACCATAAAAGTAGAGATCAAATTATGAGAAATTTTTCTTATTCATTAGACACAGCATGGTATTTGTCTTTTTGCAAACAAATAGTTTTGTGGTTATTTCTGGTGTCCTGAGTTCTTTTACTATTAAGAGCTATCAGCCAATCCTCTTCTATGTAAACATGACAAAAAATGCATGAAGATGAATCTTGATTTGATTTTTTTTCACTGCTATGTGATAGAAACTGTGAAATAACTTAAATAATATTGTTTCCTCTCTGAAGTGATTGTTTCATTTGGAATTTTACACTGATAAAAACAGTAATTTTACTTTAAATACAATACTTTTTCTTGAAAACCAAGATATTACATTCATATAGCAATTTCAATGAAATATTAATAAAAAGTGCATAATATCTATTTTAATGTACCTATGTCGTATTCAACTAAAACAATTTTCATAAATAGGGTTCTGTTTACATTTGTAGAGCAGTGAGATGTGTTGGTAAAATTGGTGAAAGAAAAAAAAAGCAGGTGGAATGAAACAGTTCCAAATGCCTTATGGAAACTAATGAACCAAACAAAGTAATTTGCTAGATCCAAACAGAAAACAGCCTTTGGAGAAGGAAGAAGAGTAAAGCCTTATGTACAGTGTTGGCTTTAATCTAGCCTGCAGTCCATTGTCTCCCAAAGTAAAAAGACATAAGGGCAGACTAAACATACACAGCATATGTTGCTACTGGCAAACTTGTGTCTCTGCCAATAAAAGGGGTTAAACATCATGATAGTCTGGGAAAATACTATGCCTACGTGCTTCATTTCAATTTTAGCAAAACAAATTCAAGCACATAATTTTGCTGGAGCTACATCATTAAAGCTGAAAATAGCTGCCTTCACTACACATATATAAAGGCAGACAAGAATCACACAGTGGGGTTGAATGCTCTGGGGCAAGACGAGCATGACCTTTATGAACATGTTAACATGCTCACCATACCTCCACATGTACACCATGAAAAGAGCAGCAACACTTTCTTTAAAATTATTGTAACCTGGCCTTCTTTGAGGGGAGCAAGAAGCACCCTGATTGTGACAGGGTAGGCTTTGCAGATCACAGAAGAATCTTAACTATCACCCTCACAGGAATGATATGGTGCAGTTATTGAAATAAATTGTAACAAAACAACATGAGTTACTCTGGAAGCCATATTAATTTGATGAAAAATTCCAAAATAGAAATATTTTTCAAATGGATCACTTTAATTATTGATTCTACCTGTTTTATTAGTAATGCTGGCAGAAAATAATGATTAGATAATGATTTCATTATGAATGACTACTGGGTTTTACATACTGGATAGATTATTCTCAGGAGGAATTTTTTTTCATGAAGGATGGGTATCTCCATAATCCTTTTCTGGAAGTTTTATTGGATATTATTGAATCAAGTTTTATACCACTTTCCATCTGTGATAGAAAATACAAATAGGGTTGTTAAAAGGTAATACAAACCTGCAAAGACTGGAAGTGGAATAAAAAGGAGAACTGTCTAACTGAAGTTCATTCTTCAGTGGCATACAAAATTCTGTATTTCACCTTATTGACACTTAATCACATGCTTAAATCTATCAGAACAAATGAAATCTTAATTACAATAATTAAGAATTTAAAAATTGTAATTTGTCCATTAAACTTTTTAAGCGTTGGTCAACATATTGCACAAGAATATGCAATAAAAAATGTTCTTAATTGTATTGTGCTATAAAGTGAAAGACATAGGACAAACCTCTCAGTTCAATTTTGTTTCCCTGTTTTCCTTTTGACCTTTAATTGCCTTTGGTAATTATGGCAACAAAATTTACTGAAAATAATTTTCCAGATATTTTGTGAAATCATATCAGTGACACCACCATATTTCAAATGCTAACACCAAAATTTTTCTACAGTCCTGTAGGTCCAGTGAATAACATCTTCTATTTTATAACCCTAAACTAATTAACCTAATGCTATCCATAAAATATTTATTCTTCTTTTTGGAGGATTTTCAGTCAGATTCCAGTTGTTTCCAGCTCCATGCTTTTCTTCCTCCTATGCATCACTGAGAACCCCTCAATATTATGTAAGTGCAGTGCAAGCCAAAAGGCTGTCAGAGCCAAACAAAAGACACTGTGTCCTCATCCAAATTCTGATTTTGTCAAGCATTCCAAAATGTCAGGCTCAAGTTAGATGAGAATCATTACTGCATCCCTTGATCCACTGTATACATTCCTGTTGATTTAGCTCAGTAAGCAGTTAACCTTTGTTTCCAGGAAAAATGCTGACTGATGGTCAGGTTATATTCTGGGGCGTTTTTATTCTATTTTTGCATAGCAGCTATCCAGTCTGTCATTCCCAGATTTTTTATACATGAGTTTTAAATACACACACAGGACTTTGTTGATCTTGATGAGGTTCCTGCAGGTCCAGCATTGTAATTTAATGAGATTCCTCTGAATAGCATCCCTATCCTCCAGAATATCAGCAGCACTCCTCCCCCACCTAAATGCAATGTCACTCACAATGCTGCTAAGGATGGTGATTTTTTCAGCTTATTGAAGAGGACATTAAACATTTCTGAGAACATTTCCTCACTTTACTAAAGATCCTCCTATCTTGGGATGACCGCAGGCAAAAATGTATTGACCAGTTTTCCTGTGTTGAGAGTAGCAGGCCCAGACTACTCCTCCTTGATAATTTTTGCCAGCACTGCTGACAGAAAATTGTTGTCAGAGATCCCCTGTACTATTTGCATCCTAATATGTTCCCCTTTTAGCAGGTGTCAAAGTTATGAGAGTCCCCCACCAGAACCATTATTTTCAACTGAAGACTTCCTCTAGTTGTTTCAACACTCCTGTGCCTGCATGCTTTGATCAGGCTATCTGTATCTGTATCCACTCTGATCCCTACACAAAGCTCTCAAGGCAGTTCCATTTCATAAGAGTTCTTTCATGTGAGCTGTTCCTTTTGGGTAGAGTACAACTTGTCCTGCCTTCTGTAAAGAGTTTAGAAGGACATTATGTCTGTATACCTCATTCCAAGGGCAAGTATTTGTCCCACCATGTTGCTGTAATTCCTATGACATCATTATTCCATTACTGAAAGACTTACAGTTGCCAGAAGTTCCACTCTTTTTATTTGTCCAAACTACCTTTTTCAGTTCCTTCTCCAGTCTTTAGTTTTCCAACAGTGGATTCCTTCAATTCCTAACTGTTAATTATTTCCCTACTTGGCTGTTTGCTGGTGAGGGCTGGCTTGTCGTCTCAGGATCCCGTTTATTTTATAAATTCTGCATGTTTATATGCAGACACTTCAGATCAGCCCTCAACCATCCCACTTTCTCAAGAGGAGTGAGACAACCATAGCAACCTGGGTGCTTCCCTATTTTGTGTGAGCTTTGTTCCCTCATCTGTCAAATCAGCTTCTAGAGACTACCACTGAAGAAAACAAGTGAAAGGATACAGTGAGATGACTATGCAGGGCAGCTCTTCCACCCTTGGCTCAGAAGGAAAAAGTCCTCATAGTAATCAAACGCAAGGTTACTTCAGGACTAGTTTTTGTACACTCTTGGCATGTAATGATAAAATGAAACTTTTGCTGTTACCATTCCCAGATATTAGGAAATCCATATAGGATTTCTGGATAGGTTAAGAAAATATATCTATTTCTCATTGACTTATCAGAAGTAACCTGCAAATCTTGACCTGTATTTAGATATTTACTTCTTTCTTTAGGGTTTTTTATGTTGGTTTTTTCCCCTCACACACACTTCATTGCATCTTTTAGGTGTACAGAAGTCCCTTCTTCAGACATGTCAGTTCCAACATTTCATTAGGAGCAGCCAGGATATTTTCAATTCCATCCTTACTTGAAGATCAACTAATTATCATCCCCCTCTTAAGAAAAGCAAGATATGAAACCTTCTACTGCTAACTAAAAGATAAGCAATCCTTCCTTCTAACTACATGAGCTATCCTTTAAGTCTGGACACTTAAGAATTTAGTTTTAGAGTGCAGTGAGCCCAAACAATAAATAAGAAAAGTCATATTCATAGGAACAATTACTACAGTCCCAAATTCTGAATGTCCAGGGAAATAACACTCTTAAGATTCCTAAAGATAAGTGTAATGAAGCTAGAATACAATATTACATAATTAGCAGACAGTAAGTTTGTTTTTAAAATATTGAAGTTTACCAAAAGAGTAAATAAAACAGCTGAAAGCATCAGTAAATCATGAAAAAAATCCTAAAAAATAACTAAGAAAACTCATGTGAAAAATAGTTTACAAATACAAATTCTCACACAATAGGAAAAAGTTATCTGGACAAATTTTCTATGAAGATTGGAGATAATTTTGACTGGTCTGGTGTAATGGAGTGTTACAGAAGAAGTAAATTGCATTTTACTCCTATTTTAGTGTTGTGGTTTGCTCGATGTTTGTTCAGTTTCCCCCCCGTTGATGTGTTAGTGGTTCTGCCCAAGTTCCAGTTTTTGTCAATCACAGTTCTCCTCCCACGTTTCTATGGTTCCCCCAATGTATCCTGTTTGTCCCCTCCTCTGGCTACCTGCCCGTCATCTGGCACCCCTGCCCCTTTTTCCAGAAGCTTCTGGCCGGGGTGTTGGGTGATTGGTTCAGGGGCCAAGGCCCCACCCGCAACCTTCTCCCATTGGCTGTTTATGTTTGTCAGTCTTCAATGTATCTTTTGTACCCCTCTTCTGATTCGTTGTTCCTGGCTCCACCCATTCCCTATAAAACCCGAGGCATTTCCCTGCCTCGGGGCTCAGACTTCGGCTCCCCGACCCAGCACCACCCCTTCCAATAAAACCTTCCTCCCTACGAAGATCTGAGTCGCCCTTTCTTCCGCGCCTGCAGCCTCGGAGTTTTCCCACCTGCGACCAACTGCCCTCAAGCCTAACATCGCTTGGGCACAGGGCCTGGACTTCGAGTCTGGGCAGTGCTCTATTGGCTGGAGACCGGCTGGACTCCTCTCCTAGCCTGGGCATTCCACTCATTTCCTGGCCGCTGCTCCAGTTCTGGCGCCCAACGTGGGGCCCCCCTCGTCGAACAGCTCCTGACCAGCATTCCGAGTCAGTAGAGCTCAGGAGACCATCGGCTCGCGGACCCCACGGGCAGGATTACAAAATCCGTTGGTCGCGGAACTACCCCGAGGTTGAGCAGACCTCACTTTTGAGGCAGCGCTCCCCGGGGACCCCGGACGGCAGCTCCAGCACCCGGAGTCGTCCCTGCTGCAGGACCTTCTCTGCCCCGGTTTTCTGTTCGTCACCCCCGGACTGGTGAGTGTTTCGTCTCTCTCCCTGTCGCCTCCTTTCTCCCCCGGTGTTCTGTCACCTTCCCTTCAGTTTTCTAGACAGGGGCCGGTGGGTGGCACCCTTTTTGCTTTTTCGTTTTCCTTAACTGGTGCGGGGAAGGCTTGGCTGAGGCTGCTGATTTGTAACACCTTATTGAGCTATGGGTGCTAAGCTCTCAGCAGCCCAGAAAGGGCTCTTTTTCCAAGTTGCGGGTATCCTTGTTGGGGGGGGTGTTTCATTTAATAAAAAGGAAGTTAAGAAATTAGTTAAATTGATCTCCTCTGAGTTCCCCGAGGTCTCCCCTGACTTGATCCAAGATCCTGCCTTTTGGCGGAGAGTCTCTAAGAGACTCTCGGAGTTGGTTAAGTCAGGGGACGCCTCGCTCTCCCAATTGGCATTTTTGGCAGCTCAAATTAAAAACATTTTGAGAGCAAAAGGGGACTCAGAGAGACCAAAAGTTACATTTAGTTGTCTCCCCAGTTCAAATTCAGCTCCCTCTACCCCTAACCCTCCTCCCCATCGCTCTAAAGGCAAGTCCGGGATTCTGAAGGGTGCAGCTCGCCCTCCCAGCCAGGCGCAGGGGATTCAGTCGTCTCCTGGCCCCCTTCGGAATTCCCCGTCCCCCCGCCCTAAGAGTCCTGGCCAGACTCCTAGGGACTCCTCATCTTCTCCTGGTTCCCCAGTCCCTGTCCCGAAATCCCCAGTTTCTAGTCCCCCGTGTTCACAGTCCCCGGTTGTTAGCTCCCCAAGTTCATGCTCCCCAGTTGCTAAATCCCCAGTTTATCCCCGGTTGCCTCCAATGACTCAAAATGGCTCCCAGGGAGCCCAAGATGGAGGCGACCACATGGCTGAATTGGCGGGAAAACCCCCTTCTTCTTCCCAGAACCCCTTTCTACAGAGTCCCAACCCCTTCCTGCCACTCAGCCACTCCCATAGTCCCGCCTTTCTGTCCTGCCCCTTTCCTAGTCCCTCCTCCTTCCCAAACCCCTCCTCCGTACCTCCCACTCCTCCTCCCACCTACCCACCCATTTCTCCTCCCCCGTTTCCCGCCATGGCTCCTCCCCTGGTACCTCCCATGACTCCACCCTCTGTCGCTCCGCCTCCTGTCGATCACCATGTCCTACCTCCTGACTCCGCCTCCTGGGAGGGTCCTTCAACATCGGACCTCCCTCCCCAGGTTCCCAGCCACACCCCTGCCTCCCTCTCTTCCGGTTCCCACGCTCCCCCTTCCGGTTCCCACGGTCCGGGGTCCGGGGGGGGGGGGGGGTCGGGAACCAGGGACCGGGGTCTGCTGCCATACCATCGGCAGCCCCGGTCGTTTACCACCCTGAGGGGGACGGTGGGGTGCGCAGGCAGTGGGTCCCCCTTAACCATACTCAAATCAAAGAGCTGGTCAAGGCCCAAAAAGACTATGGCCGGGACAACGAATACTTCCGGGGAGTGTTGCAGGCAACACTCTCCGAGGCCGATGTCACCCCCTATGACATCCGGCGTCTCTTCACATGCCTGCTCAATCCTACCGAGCGGGCGATGTGGGAGGCCGCCTGGAAGAGGGGAGTGACAGAAGCTCTCCCGGGCCTGTGGGGTCAACCCCATACTGGGGTGGACCTCATGGGAAATGTTCTGGCTATTGACCAGCTCTTGGGGACCGGGAACTGGGAGGATGGGCACTCGCAGGCGAGTACCCTACCCCAGGAGGCGCTCCGGGTGACGGCCCGTGCGGCCAAGAAAGCGTTCCTGGCGCTGCCGGGGGCGGCCCCCTCCCTCTCATTTTCAAAGATCTTCCAGGGCGCAGAAGAGCCATTCCTCGACTTCGTTGAGAAGTTGAGGAGAGCTGTCGAGCAGCAGGTGGCCGACGAAGGTGCCCGGGAACACATCATCAGGGAGGTGGCGTCCTCCAACTGCAACACCGCGTGTAGGGACGCCATCCTTAGCCTCCCGGTGCACCCGGCCCCCTCGCTGCATGACCTGCTCGAGGTCTGCGCCCGGAAGGTCCACATCATACCAGCTAGAGAGGGAGAGAGGAGAAGAACACCACCGCCCCGAGTCAGCGCCGCAGAAGAGACACCGGGAGACGTTTTCGCCGGAGCCGCTAGCCGTCAACCCACCCCTGGAGCTACCGCTGCCACCGCACCTTGCCATCTGTGCGGCCAGCTCGGGCACTGGATGCCAGACTGCCCGTTGCGGCGGGAATTTTACGAGTTTAAGAGAGCTAGGGGACCGAGGGGGACACTCCCGCCAAAAAACTGAAAGTGGAGCGCAGTGCCCCCCTGCGCCAAGACACAAATAAGGCGGGGAGTGTAACAACGCGCAGGGAAGGGAGGAATCAGGGACCGCCGCCCGCAAAATCGGACATTCTTTTACCGGACGTGACCTTTTCTAATACACTTCAAGCTAAGCCAATCCTAACCACCTTTTCTGCTTTCGGACCTTTCAGGTTGCAGCTTTCGGAGTCGCTACACCTCCAGAACTCCGATTTTCACCTCGTCGCTGTGAACCCGGAATGCCCAGGTAACTGGGGACGGATCAGATGTAAGTACGTCGTGGTCGGCGACACCAAGCACACACCACTGGCAGTGAACATCATCCCGGGTCTCCTGCCATCGGACCCGGAGATGTTCGCTGTCGGGCTGCATTGTGTCCAACCCCCCGTCTTCTTACCCAAAGGGCAGGTGATTGCGCAAGCAATCCCTGTCCCTGAAATTACTTGGGCCATTGGTCATCCACCACCTGACCAAAATCTTACAGTAGCATGGGCCCAAGTCTTGGGGCAAGAGAGACCACATCTTAATTGTTATATTTCAAAAGGGGGAGAAGGCAAGCCGCTCAAAGGCTTGTTGGACACAGGGGCAGATGTGACGATCATTCCATCTCGGGAATGGCCGTCACATTGGGAGTTGCAAAACGCGCCAAGACATATCGGCGGTGTCGGGGGTTTACAATTGGCTAAACAATCGAAGAGCATCGTGCAAATTACGGGGCCGGATGGGCAATTGGCATCAGTGCGCCCGTTCATTTTAGATTATACGGAGCCCTTGTTGGGGAGAGACCTCTTGGCCCAATGGGGAGCCCGAATTGACCTCCCAGTGGCTCCCCAGGTTTTTCGGGCAGCGGTCACTGATGAGCGCCCTACCTGGAAGCTGAATTGGAGATCAGATAAACCAGTACAGGTAGTACAGTGGCCGCTCAACAAACAAAAATTGGCGGCGCTCAATGAGCTCGTAAAGGAGCAGTTACTTAAGGGCAATCTGGTGGAGACCACGTCCCCGTGGAACTCCCCAGTCTTTGTCATCAAAAAGCCCAACAAGGATAAGTGGCGGCTCCTTCACGACCTCCGCCAAATTAATAATATTATAGAAGACATGGGGCCTCTCCAGCCTGGGATGCCGTCCCCAACGATGCTCCCCCAAAATTGGAATTTGGCGGTTGTAGACATTAAGGATTGCTTCTTTCAAATTCCCCTACACCCGGACGATGCCCCGCGTTTTGCGTTCACGGTTCCCGCCATCAACCGTGAGTCCCCAGGCAAGCGCTACCATTGGCGGGTTCTTCCGCAAGGCATGAAGAACAGCCCGGTGATCTGCCAATGGTACGTCGCTTCCCTGCTGTCCCCAATTCGCGCAGCCGCAAAAAACGCAATCATTTACCATTATATGGACGATATCTTGGTGTGTGCCCCGACCACAGACCTACTTACACACGTGCTTGACCTGACAATCAATGCATTGGTTGCTGCAGGGTTTGAGCTCCAGCATGAAAAAATTCAAAGGATGCCACCCTGGAAGTACCTGGGTCTTGAAATAACCAGGCGGACCATTGTTCCCCAAAAATTGGCTATTAAAACAAACATAAAAAACCTAGCGGATGTCCACCAGCTGTGTGGGTCCTTGAATTGGGTGAGGCCTTGGCTGGGTATACCAACTGAAGACCTGGCCCCCCTTTTCAATTTATTGAAAGGGGGAGAGGAGCTTAGTTCTCCGAGGTCCCTCACCCCAGAGGCCCAAGCTGCTCTGGAGAAAATCCAAAAGTCCATCTCGGCCAGGCAGGCCCACAGATGTCACCCGGGCCTGCCATTCAAATTTGTTATTTTAGGAAGACTGCCGCACCTCCACGGGGTGATCTTTCAATGGGACAATAACATCAAGGGCAAGGACCGGGGCTTAAGGGATCCCCTCTTGATCATAGAGTGGGTGTTCCTTAGCCATCATAGGTCCAAAAGGATGACGCGGCCCGCCGAGCTGGTGGCGGAACTGATCAGAAAAGCTAGATCAAGGATCAGGGAGCTGGCAGGTGTCGATTTTGAGTGCATTCACATTCCTCTGAAATTCGAATCGGGCCAACTAAAACAAAAAATGCTTGACCATCTCCTGGAAACCAACGAAATGTTGCAACTAGCTTTGGATAGTTACACCGGCCGGATTGCAGTTGATCGGCCGGCCCACAAATTGTTTAACCAAGAATTTACTTTATCTACAAAATCTGTTCAGAGCAGAACCCCTTTGAAGGCTCTGACCATTTTCACGGACGCGTCTGGAGCATCCCACAAGTCGGTAATGACTTGGAGGGATCCTCAAACTCGGAGGTGGGAGGCCGATGTCACTGAAGTAGAGGGCTCGCCTCAAGTTGCCGAGTTAGACGCAGTCGTCAGGGCTTTCGAGAGGTTCTCTGAACCATTCAATTTAGTTACTGATTCGGCTTATGTCGCCGGCGTGGTATCCAGAGCTGAAAATGCTATCTTGCAGGAGGTGGCAAACATCCCTTTATACAACTTGCTCTCCAAACTTGTTTATCTAGTCTCCCACCGAGAGCAACCGTTTTATGTGATGCACGTCAGGTCGCACTCTGACTTGCCGGGGTTCATAGCGGAGGGCAACAGGCGTGCTGACGCCCTTGCCGCTCCTGTTCAAGCCGCCCCGCTTCCTGATCTCTTTGGTCAAGCGAAGATCAGCCACCAGCGTTTCCATCAAAATGCGCCTGGTCTGGTTCGGCAATTCCATCTCACGCGCGAACAGGCCAAGGCCATTGTGGCCACATGTCCCCACTGCCAGTCCCACCAGCTCCCGACCATCCCCCTTGGAGCGAACCCCCGAGGCCTATCCAGCTGCGAGGTGTGGCAGATGGATGTCACCCATTGTCCTTCCTTTGGCCGACTTCAATATGTTCATGTATCGGTGGATACTTTCTCCGGCGCAGTTTACGCCTCCGCCCACACAGGGGAAAGGGCAGCGGATTGTGAGAAGCATTTGCTTCAAGCATTCGCGGTCCTGGGCATCCCGAAGGTTCTTAAAACTGACAATGGCCCAGCGTACAAATCCAGGGAGCTGCGAAGCTTCCTGCAGCAATGGGGAATAGAGCATAAGACCGGCATCCCCTATTCCCCGACAGGCCAAGCCGTGGTGGAAAGGACCCACCAGAGCCTAAAAAGAGTTTTAGAACAACAGCGCTCGGCTGTGAAGGTGGAGTCCCCCCACATCCGTCTCGCACGGGCACTTTTCACGATCAATTTCTTGAATTGTTCGTTCGAAAATTTAAATCCGCCCATAGTGCGACATTTCGGGAAGCACGAGCAGCTGCAACCCAGGGCCAGGCCTCCTGTCCTCATTAGGGATCCGGAGACCTGGAAAACGGAAGGGCCCTTTGATCTCGTGACCTGGGGAAGGGGGTACGCGTGCGTGTCCACTCCCTCGGGTCCGAAATGGATTCCATCTAAATGGGTGAAGCCCTTCCGCCCTGAGAGGGGTCCGAAACCAGAAAAGGTGAACCAGGTCAGTGAAGCTTGTTGGCGGCGGCGGCGGAAGCCATAGGAAAGGGGCCACCCTTAACCTGTATCCCCTCTGCCTTGGGCAGAACCAAGTTTAAGTTTTTCTTACGTCTCTCCTTATTGTTTGTTTTAGTTACTTTCACCTCAACATGGATCTGGCCCATCATTCCATCATCTTGACAGTCGTCCTCATGTGGTCAACCATGCCATCGGCAGACCCGTGGATCATCCCCCAGCCGAAGGCCAATGTGTGGCGAACCCTCGCGAACGCCCTCGGCCAAGAGCACATTTGTCTCAACTTAGCATCGGCAGAGGACCCCATGTCGACCTGCCTCGTGGGGATCCCTCTCCCTCCCGTTCAAATCCCCTATCCCATTGGTCCTCCCCTTATTGCTTTAGCAGCCAAACCCATCCCCTCGTCGGTTGACCCCAGGTTCGTGTGGCGGGACGCAATTAAGAACTTAGCCCCCATGAGCACCGAACCGTCCCAACTTGAGTTGCTCGGCTCCGCCACCGCCTCCTTTTGTTTTCAGTTTGTTTATTCTCCCTCCCCCGGGGACAAACGGTTTGAACACATGAGGCAGTTTAAGGAGGAATACACTGCCAGCTTGTGGTGTAATTCAACTTTTCACATCTATTACCCATCCACGTACGCTGGGCAGCCGCTGTCTCTACCCCGGGGGATCTTTTTCATTTGCGGGGACCGAGCATGGGCAGGCATCCCCTCTCGTCTGGTCGGAGGCCCTTGTACTATTGGGCGGCTGACGCTGCTCACACCCAACAATACGCAAATTCAAGATTGGAGAGTAAAGAGAGCGCAATCTAATTCGACCCGTACTAAAAGAGATCTCAAAGATCTCGACCCAGATTGCGACTCTGAAATTATTCATTGGTCCAAACCTAAAAGTGTGGCTGTCACCCTGTTTTTACCGTGGGTGTCCATCGCCAAGTCTCTAGGTGAATTGGCCCACCTAGAGTGTTGGGTTGCGAAGCAAGCCAATTTAACGTCAGCTACGCTGTCGGACCTCCTAGCAGACGAGGAAACTACGAGGAAGGCGACCCTCCAAAATAGGGCAGCGATCGATTTCTTGCTGCTATTACATAATCATCATTGTGAGGAGTTTGAGGGCCTCTGCTGTATGAACTTGACATCACGGGCCGAGGACGCGAGGGTATCGATCGCCAAGATGAGAGGCCTAGTGCAAGATGTCAAGCACCAAACATCGGACTGGCTGGGGGACCTGTTCCAAGGATGGGGACTGTCGGGTTGGGCAAGCTCCATTCTAAAGACTGTTTTTACTATCCTTTTAGTTTTATTTGTCGTTTTAATAGCCTGCTCTATTATCTGGGGGCTGGTAAAGAGACTCATTGCACAAGCCATCAGTGCCCCTGAGATCCGCCATGCGGAAGTCCAAGGACAGATGGACAAAGACTGGGACTCCGCTTCCTCGGAGCATTCTGTTTCTCAGGACTTCCGTCCAGACTCCTGTGATGTGGAGCAGACCCAGAGCTCGGTTTAGTTGCCGTTCTTTTTCTTTTTAAACAAAAAAGGGGGAGATGTTGTGGTTTGCTCGATGTTTGTTCAGTTTCCCCCCCGTTGATGTGTTAGTGGTTCTGCCCAAGTTCCAGTTTTTGTCAATCACAGTTCTCCTCCCACGTTTCTATGGTTCCCCCAATGTATCCTGTTTGTCCCCTCCTCTGGCTACCTGCCCGTCATCTGGCACCCCTGCCCCTTTTTCCAGAAGCTTCTGGCCGGGGTGTTGGGTGATTGGTTCAGGGGCCAAGGCCCCACCCGCAACCTTCTCCCATTGGCTGTTTATGTTTGTCAGTCTTCAATGTATCTTTTGTACCCCTCTTCTGATTCGTTGTTCCTGGCTCCACCCATTCCCTATAAAACCCGAGGCATTTCCCTGCCTCGGGGCTCAGACTTCGGCTCCCCGACCCAGCACCACCCCTTCCAATAAAACCTTCCTCCCTACGAAGATCTGAGTCGCCCTTTCTTCCGCGCCTGCAGCCTCGGAGTTTTCCCACCTGCGACCAACTGCCCTCAAGCCTAACATCGCTTGGGCACAGGGCCTGGACTTCGAGTCTGGGCAGTGCTCTATTGGCTGGAGACCGGCTGGACTCCTCTCCTAGCCTGGGCATTCCACTCATTTCCTGGCCGCTGCTCCATTTTAGGACATCTTAAATGGTCTGCATTAAGGCTAAATGACAGCACTAAAGTGCTAATATTTACAGAAGAGTGTGAAGAAATCAGTGTTTCAAAGAGAGGGAATTTTGCAGTTATTTTCAGTGAGTAATATTTCTATCATTACCTGGGTATTTCTGCAGTTTACTATTATATTATTCCAGTTTTATGCTACCAAGTCCAAACTAAATTTTTAGTATAACTGTAGTTTTTAATAAAGGCTAGATTTCACATATTTTTATAGATTTTCTTATTCCAAACAAATGTTAGTGATTTGTTTCACATTTATGGGTGTATGAAGATTACTAATTAAACTCTTTTAAGATAATCTGATAGATTATATTTTCCAATCATATACTGCATTATAAAATATGTATTACATTTTATCCACTATTCATTTTATTTCAACATATAATATTGTTTCTAGTGATTATATCTGTTATATTCAGTTATATATTTGGTTAATATTTTAAAAATTCTCATTAAGTTGCAACACTCAGGAGAATTAATAATTTTTTACATTTTATGTTGCTGAAATAAAATATTAGTGTATTTTTTTATTTTTTTATTTTTAGACTAGCTCACAGATTTACCAAAAATTTTCCTCAATAAAGTTTTCACTATGTCACTGAATCACTGGGTTTCTTCTGGACTTCATGAGTGAATAAAAAAAAAAATTCAGAGGAAGAGATCCCATATCAATCATCTATGCTATTTGCAGGGAATAGGCTTTAGGGGAATAGAATAAAGAAAATCAAGATAGTCTAGAAAGTAATCTTACCCCTAAGGAGTTGCAGCTGGGCCAATTAGCAGAGAGTAGGAACAGGCCTGACTTTAACAGGCCACAGCTGTAACCAGTGAGAAGCAGAGTGCTATAAAAGAGTGGGGTAGGTGGTTGAGAAGGGAACTGGAGTCAGTTGGCTGCTTTGTGAAGAAGAAAGTGTCAGTGCTTGGGAGAGAAGCCCACAAGAAAACACCAAGAAGGTATGAAACTTTTGTGATTAGGAGACAACAGTATGGGGCCCCTACAATAAGATGACAACAATAGGCCACATCTTTCACAGTATTTTTGACCTTCAATATTTTCATTAGAACATCATAAGCCTTCTGAGGTAAAGCATTTTGACCCTTCAGTGAAAACATTCCCCAGGACGTTTTCTCTACTAGCCAGCACTTATCAAATAAGCAAATTGATTCAAAAATTACAATAAGACTTTAAATTATGTAAAATTTTGAGGCTTTAAACACTTTCAAAATTAAATGATCCTCACTGTAACACTATTTCTTAGTTTATATCAGTATAATTTTTACTGTTAAAGTCAGAAGTGGAGTCTAACTGTAAATCATGTAAGTTACTAACAGTAAAACAAACCCTAAAAAAAAAAAGTAGACTGTTCATCATATGCTTTTCTACAAAGAAATGTCAGAAATCTTAACTTCATTTGTAATATTTTAATTATCACTGAGGGGGTGCAGAGAACAGCTGTTTCTCAAGGTGAAGGAAAAATAAAGGCTTAAAATAATTGCTGTTCCTTTGTGGTAGAATGAAACTTTACCCTTCTTGGAATTTTTTGAAGGCCAGAATAAATACTATAATCCTACAGAAGTCCAGGGGGTAGATTTTTTTGACAACAAAAACACTTGACTGATCGGGGTCTTTCTGGGTCTCAGCAGCTGCTTACAGCAAGGTTTCCCTTGTCTTACCCCATCTCTCTCTAATAATGTTCCTGTTTCTGAAATTCATATAAAGAGGATCAGCAACAAATGTTTGTTGCTGCAAATGGTACATCCATTCAAAACAGCTGTCTGTCAAAAATCTGAAATGTTTTTTGGTCATGGTGGTTTTTTATTTTTTTTTATTTTTTACAGTCTTCACTATACATCACCTAGACTTAGTGTAAGGGTACGTGGAAGGCAAAAACAACTCCCTTGCAGTTATCTTACCAAGGACATTGACAGATGGGGTGGCATGAAAGAGAAGGAAGTCAAACACAGAGAGGGACTAACCCAACCAAAACCAAGAAAAAAGCCTGGCCAGTTGCATGACTGATAAAGATGGAGTGTGAGAATGTTATTTTGGTAAAACCACCTGACTGAGGACCTTGATCAAAATGGGTGACCAGGGTCAAGAGAAAGACACTGAAAAGGACCACACTGAGATATAGACGTATCAGACTTATCTGGCAACAAGAAAAATAATGAGAAGAAATAAAACTCATCAGTTATAATAATTAATTGACTGTCAAGGAACTGCTAGAACCACTTCAAAGAGAATCAACTTGAATTTTGCAACTGATAAGGATGCAGCCGTGAAAGTCCATGATGTTGGGAAGAATCTCTAGGATCATATCAAATCAAGAGACAATCTGCAGAGAAAGGGGGCCAAGAGGAGCAGAGAGGCAATCAGGCAGAAATAAGTTAAAAAGGGTTCAGTCATAAATAAAACAGGACTGATCACCAGGCTTGTCTGTCTAAGCTCAGCACCTGATCACTGCAGTTTGTCCTGTCTTCTCATATCATTTTAGTAAATATTTCATTGTCTCTCTGTGTAATTTCACTCTCTCTCCTGTGTATTTTCTTGTTGCAAGGACTGAGACTATGGCTGCCCATGGCCTGAGGTTTCAGTAACTGAAGTCAGTGGGGTCTCAACAGCAGCTACTGCAGTCAGTGGGGTTCTTTAACTTCCAGCCACTAAGGTGGGAACAGTGAGTGTGCCCAAAGGCAGCTACTGGGGGTAGAGGAATGAATCAGGCAAGTGAGGGGCTCAGCATCAGCAGCTGGAGCAGGACTGCATGTGCCTGGTATTGTTTGCTGGGGGTATTTGTATCTTTATCACATGAGTTTACTTTGGGTGTTCTTGTGCATCTGCTAGCAAAGGTCAAGCTGGGTAACCTGTCAACCATGGGTACTCGTGTCTGGGATAAGGTATCAGGACAGCAGAGTATCCACACTTGTGTTTGGGGGACCCTTGAGTGAGGGGTGCCTATGGGATGAGTGTGTGTGTGTAACTTAATGTGTGTGTGTGTGTCCCTGTGTGTCAGTCTCTGGGATACATGTTGAGAATACAGAAAAGCAACAGTCATGTCCCTCAGTCTGGGCAGAGATCCTGGGTTCTCAGAAACTGAACTGAGCTCCAAGTCCTGGGCTGGAGCTGCTGGGGGACACCACTTAACACTGTATGTCTGAATCGTGGCAAAAGATGGAGAGCATGACTATAAACATGGGCTGAAGCTTTAAAAATCAGACACATGATGCTGACTAGTACTTGAGAGCTACAGTTTCCCTGCAGTACTCTTACTATTAATTTCACACTTAATAAAGCCTTTTTCAAACACACTATCTAAGCTAAAATTGTGTATAAGATGATATATCAAGAGTTTTCAAGGATCTGTAAGTAGTGATTATCCCTACACTACTTCTTTATATTCAATAATGATCTTTCCCAAAGAAAAGAAATGTTTCCATCATGGCTAAAGTGCTACAGCTGTCTTATTCATTGTAATGAACTACTTTAAATGAAGAGACTCATTTGTACGAATAAAGAAGTATGCTTCAAGTAGCTCAGTAATTTGTAGGTTTTCATTCTGGAATTAAATGTTTCCTTTCTGTTGTACATAATTTGTGTCCCTTGAGAACCCTTGTTTTCTCACGGTAGATCATACTCCTGAGAATATTAAGTCCCTTAAGATACAATAATGATACTCTTCTCATAAAATGTATTTAAGAAGTACCAAAGAGTGATGTGATAGAACATGAAAGAATAGCAATATTTCTTGTATTGCAAATGAAAGTAAAAGCTGACATTTCAGTAATGGCCATTCTAAATCTGAGAGCCTGTGTGATATTGTTACAATTAAGGCTAAATAAAGGCTTAAATAAATTTTTATGTGCCTGAAAGGAAAAATATTTTTAATGTAAGACCGAGGGCATAAAAAGAATATCTGCATTTTGCTGTTCTTCTGTTCTGTTTTTTTTTTTTTTAATTTTGCTAAATTTTAATTATGCTGCTTTTGATCAAGGGGTGAAATCTGATTTCTTCCAGTACCTTGTCTGCATAGTTTCTATACCATGTTAAAAATAAAAAATAAAAATCCCAACAAGTCACCTACCCCTTAAAGCCCACATTCTGCTAAAGACGGATGCTCCACTCATTTTTTTCCTTTGGGAGAAACTAAATAAAAAAATATCTGAATGAAAAGGGCAGTTTAAAATGGTAATGAAAACTGAATTAATGATAAATGTAACAAATCCACCTCTTATCCAAAGTGCAAGAACAAACAAACCAATAGATGTGTCTAAAATGCCACAAACGTGCAAAGCAGTAGCTGTAATTGTGAGTTTAGTATGGCAAGAATTGTTGATGTGTTACCTTAAAGTCTACTTCAACCTTGCCAGATATGGGTGATTCTCTGGCTGAAAACTGAGCTCAAGGCTCTCATTGCACAGACAAAACTACACTCAAGGACTATCCAAGATGCAGAAATCATGCTGGTAAAAATGCATAATATTGCTTCCCTTGCAGAAATATCTAGCTGGTGTTCTCTGTGAGCCATTGCAACAGGTATTACAGAGTTTAGCAAAGAACCCATAAACAGTACCAGTGTGTGAAGTGAAGATTATCAGAAGCAGTCAGTGGAAATGTAAAAAAAAAAGCAAACGAAAAAGCAAATTCACTCGTTTCCTTTGGCAGCCTAAGGAGGAGGGTTTGGACTTGTACTTGTTTATGGTTAACTCTATGCCTCTTCTGATTTAATATGTCAAAATTTAAGCGTAGTGTCATTGCAGTATTATGTCTCTGTGAAGAAGATGGAGAAATCATAAAAAAGGTGGAATCACAGGTAGAAAGGAACCAGAGAAAATATGACATTCCTACTTGAAGAGATGTAAAGTTGATTTTCTACCTTATTTTAATAAGCAGGTGTTTCACCCCCTAAAAAGACCAACCTAGTTTGCACTGTTTTGTGTGCCTGTTGGAAGCCTTGGAAAAGAGGCCAGGGCAGACTGACCATGGAGAGTGAATTACCATTTACATTTTGGCTGCAGTTGCTCCAACTAAGTGTTAAGTTGGTTGGGAAAATTGGAGATATGCTCAGTGATATATGCCATTGGAATAAAAGATTTCAATCCCAAAATGCACAAAAAATTTCAGAGATAAATGAAAATAATTTTTTTCATTTAATGTATAAAATATGTAATCCTAAACTAATTGTGACAGTGGATGTTTTCGTGTGTGTGTCTTTATTACAGTGGAAGGAAATGGCTTTTCCCTAATGTAAAATACCTATATTTTTCTTATATTTCTATGTCTTTACATATACACAAAACAAATGTATATGGCTGACTCAATTTTTACAGACCTTATGGAAAATAGTTATGTTTTGATCTCTTACACTTATACCCAATGTAGAAAAACCTTTCAATCATGTAATTAGATTACTGTCTGCCGGCTCTCAAAAATGGCCTTTATTATTCAAATTGTTTACTGTATCTTACTCCTAGGTTTTGTTTGTTTGTTGGTTTGGTTTTGGAGATTTTTGAGGCCTTTTAGGGGAATTTTTTATTTTTGTTGTTGTGGTTTTGTTTTTTTTACATGTGAAGTCCTTTCTGACTAGAGCCTCTCCCTTTTGGCTGTTTTACAAACTAGCTCTGTTTCCTGTAAATACAGATACCCACAGGTAAGCTATTGATAATATATAGGATTTCTTCATTTTTTTGGGATTTGCAAGCTTCTCTTCCCAATTTTCAGATTTATTTTTAATTCACCTTCTTCCAATGTGTCTGATGGCTGCTAACCCAGTTCATTAGGACATCACCTAGTTTTACCCTTACTTATTTAACTTTGAAAAGTGTCTCATCTGCCTTTGCCTTTCAGCCTGGCAAATCCAATTGATTCCTGTTTATTTCAAAACCTTTAGAAGGCTAATTGCTTATTTTAATCAGATCTTTTCTACAATCTGGTTTTGGCAAAGTGAGAACACACTCTCCATAATTTCATGTTTGACTTAATTTCCTCAGATGCTGCTAAAAATTATTCTCCCATTCAAACTCTTGATATTTTAAAGTAACAGTTTTCAGATTTTCCAGTCTTACTATCAACTTCAAAATTCATCATGACATGGTAGTAAACAGAGCTTCTTCACTTTAAGTGTTTAACTAAATTTGATGTATAAATGCAGATATTTTTCTAAACTGTTCTTTTTCTCATTGCTCTTTTTAGCACTTCTGCTTCCTATTACAGGAATACAAACATTTGTTCTGGAAATTGCAGTGACATTTCCAGAAGTCTACATCCATAGTTTTATCTCCTTGTCTTCACTCAGTACCATTATCTATTTTTGTGCTTCTAGATGTCGTTTTCAGTTTCTTTCTGCCCTCCTAATGGTATCTGACAATTCTATGATAATTTTTGAGAATCTGAACTAGAAAAACTACCACTGAACTAAAAATACATGTAACAAATAGTATCTATACAGTATTTCTGTAAGAGAAATGGCAAGGAGTGACTAATAACTACTCTGTGTAAAAAGACTCTAGAGTGTAGTTCATGAATAAGCCATGTTAACATCAACTTATTAATTAAAATTGTTGCACAGGAAGGCAGTTCCATATTTGAGCCTCAGAGAATATTAAGACACTTTATCAAAATGCTCTGATTCTTAATATAAATGATGGGTGGTTCTTCCTTGCTAAGGCTTTCCCTTCCATCGGGATCAGACATAACATCTGTATCTAAAAAAAATCAGCCACTTCTCACTCCTTTTGTTCCTTCCTTCTCTCTCTGTCTGGCATTTTATTTTCTTTCTTAGTTACCTTCTCCTTAAGACTATCCTACTTCTTTTTCTTGCTCTCCACCCTACCCTCAAATGAAAACATGAAAAACATGAAGATATTCTTCAGATGTTCAGATTTTCACTTATATTGTTTCAGGTGATAGAACAGGTTAGATACCAAGTCTTCTCACATGTGTTTTGTTTTATATAGGAAGATATATTTAAATAATTTTTTATTTCCTCATGGTAAATATTAGGAAAAAGGGGTTATCTGACAATAGCTAGTAAAATGGAGCTTTAATTCACAGGCTGCTAGTGGAAATGCAACAGTTCCTGAGAAAGAAGGAAAAAAAGAAGTAAGCATATGCTTTGTCAAAATAAACAATTATTAACTTCCTCCTTTATGTGTCACAGTTTGAGGAGCACAGAAAAGGACAGCATTGTTTTCCTCTGAATTTCTTGTAAACTGTCAGCAGGAACGATCAGTCTTTATAAATCATGTAAGAAAGGTACCTCTGTGGTGCAGAACAACTCTAGTTTCAAAATAAAGCATTCCAGAAATAACAAAAAAATAAAACCAAAAGAAAAAAATAGTTTTAAAAAAGGATTTAATGCCACAAATGTGGAATGCAATGTTATACCTTAGAGGAGCATAGGTTTTCAAGACCTTCTAATGCTCTATATGAACTATATGAACAGAAAGGAACAGTGTACTGAAAGGGAATGTGATCAGTCAATGGCAAGACATACTGAGGATCTGAGTACAAGCTCTGCCACTATCAGGCAAGTTTTCAAAACAAAGAAGGAACTGAAGAAATATAAAGCACAGAACAGATTCCAATACCTTTTGCATTTGATCTTGCTTTCTGCCACATTACTTGATAGAGAATTTCACCTCGTACATCTCCAAAGAGCTACTCCTGTGTGTAGCAGTTGAACAACAGTAGGCAGTGATAGTGATGGTAATTCACAAAATGATCAGTTGGTGGCTGGGTAGCTAAGATGTTTACACAGCTAACTTTGAGTGACTGCCCCCTTAAAAGTTAATCACCATTGGAAAACTCAAGTTCTCATGTATTCATCCTTGCAAGATAGTTGTGGATATTAATAACCAATGACAGGTATTGCCATTTTAAAATTAAAACAGGGCTGTGGCAACTTGGAATGATGTCTGTGATGTCTGTGACTAGCCACAGCAGAACAGGGGGAGAATTAACTCATGTTAATGGAATGGATGGAAGAAAGTGGAATGGCACTTTAAAGAGATAGCAGACAAAGAGTGTTGTATTCTATCTAATGAGGTACATAGGAAAATAAGAAATTTATAAGAGGACTATGGGTTTGAAAGTCCAAGGAAAAGACAAGACAGAGATAGTATGAAGCAAAAGTAAAATAATAGATTTAGGAAAAGAGTTATATATTGGTGGAGATGGACAGAGGAAGTATGTGGCTTTCTGTTCCTACATTACAATTTTTAGCAACACATGCAATTGTTTGAACTTGTCATAATCAGAAGACTATGCCATCTTGAAATATCATACTTCCCAAAAACCTTGAAGACACAAATATCCTAAGACCCACATGTGCCAACACGTATCTACATGTCATGCATAGATATTTCCTTATTTCTTTGGAGGCTAGAAAACTTACCACAAAGGACTGAAGTATAGGAAAGGGAATTTGATCAAGGACTTTTGTTTTTTTATTATGAAATCCATCAATTTCCGATTACTAGTTTTTCTGTTAGGGTATACTGTACTAAATGTTCTCTGTATATAAACATGGCTTTCCTTGTGAAAGAGAAAAATTGAAGTTACTGCTGCAGTTTCTAAGAAAAATTGTGGCTCAGGAAAGGCTTCATCTTCCATCTTCGATGTTTAGCTAACAAATAATCCTAATTTTCAACTAAGAGTTACACATTATTCAAGAGTCTTCAAAGTCAAACTATCCTTTTCAGAGCAGCCAAGCTATAAACTTAAAATTTCAATTATAGCTCCTTATTGGTCAATTTTTAATCATAATTAGAGTACATGCATAAATTTTCACAAGCAAAATGATGACTTCAACCACTGTTTTGCCCTGAACTCATTAAGAAGCTTTGCACTGCAAAATCTTCCATAATGACTAGTTTTATAACATTTTCAAAATTATTTTTACACTTTGGAAGAAAACAATTTTATCACCAAAACTCAGGCCTATTTGTATATGAAATACAAATTGGAAAAACTACTTAACAGAGCAGATTGCTTTGGTATGCTTACCTATTGAGGCACAATCTCAGAATAGTATTACTTATTATTTTTTCAGAAATTCTTTGATTCTTGCAAAGGAAGAAATTTTAGGTTTATTTTATCTTTTTTGTCTGATTCTCTTCCTTTTTTTCCCAAGAGTGTCTGTAACTTCTTCACAGAGAGATAATATAAATTGTAGTTATATCTTTTGTAGTCTGATATTATCAAGTCACTGTTTGTTCTTAATTAACTGAACATTCTGATATTATCTTTGTTAGGAGAAAATTAAAATATGAGTAAAGTTCTTGATATTGTCCTTGATTCTTAATACATAAGAAACCCAAATAGATAACAAGAAGGAAAAAAAAAGGGAATGCTATATTTACAGAAAAAAGTGTATCTAAAAATCAATACATTTTTTCATCTTGCTACAGTCAAAACTGCATTTCGCAGCATCTACTTGACCATAGAAATTGAAATAATCTTAGATTATAGCTAATTCATTTGTTTTGTGTAAGATATTGGCAAATTTAATAAATGAGGTAGCCTGATAATTACTACTGGAGCTGGGATTTATATTTGACTTCTCAGTCATTGATCATTACTTCAAAGAATGATTCATGGACTCTGCCTCGAGAATGTAATTCCTCAAGGGAATGTTCTAGACTGAAACAGAGTTCACTGAACAATCCAATGTATCTTAAAGTGTTTCTTAAGCAGGAGAAACTTTAGCTTTTCAAGTCCTTGATCTTCAAGTTCTTGACACTGTCTAACCTGATTACATATTCCCGTGAGGGTTAATATTATGAATAAAAGGGCTTTCTTTAGCCATTTTTTCTGTTTTGGTGTGAGAAGAAAAGAAAGATATTGCTCATTCAATTTTCCCCATTTTTTATCACAGTTTAAAAATTTATCACAGTTCAAAATTTATTATTGTTGGATAACGCTTTTAGGAATACATTCTTTTTATTCAGGAAGTATGGCTGGCATTAAAACACTATCCTAGCATTAAAAAATCCCACAAAAGAGACACAAGCAGAGGTCTCTTGCTTAGAGTAATTGAAAAAGTAGCTCATTTTGGCAGAAACAAGGCCCTCACTGTTATCAGGACAATGATAGTATGACTAGGTTTGTATTACTTTTCCATAGTGGTACCTGCATAGTAATGTTATTAGTAGGTAAAGATAATACTTTACTTCAGTTATCAGATGTATGCTAAATGAGACTGCTGGAATGATTATACAAAAAATGTCTGATTAAGATAAGCATAAATCCATTAAAGGATAGATTTTATGACATGGCAAAATGCGTGACAAAAAGTTTTGAGTTGTAGCACAGGTGAAACAAGTACCTTCAAAAATAATTAAGATTCAGAATCTGCATGCTGATGAAAACTGAAGCATCAAGTGTCTTTAGAAAACAAACAGACTAATGATAAGAGAAAATGACAAAACAGCATAATGAAAAGGTAATTAAGACTTTAACATTTTAAGAAAAATCAGAATCTGACCCCTTCTCTCTGATGAACAGTGACAGGACCTGTAGAAATGGCATGAAGTTGTTTCAGGGGAGGTTTAGGTTGGATATTAGGAAAAGGTTCTTTACCCAGAGGGTGGCCGGGTGCTAGAACAAGCTCCCCAGGGAACTGGTCACACCACCAAGACTGAAGTAAATTCAGTTAGTTTATTTTATTAACTAGCTACTTAGGGAAATGATAGATTTTTTAAAAAAAATTATGGCTTAGATAAACTGCTTGCTGATCAAAATGGATAATACAATCCATGGATGACAGCCAAACTGGCTACTCAAATATATGAGACTAAACACACACTGACACAGTTGCCATCACCATTTGGTACTAGTACAAAATAAAAAACGGAGAACAAAAAATCAGGTTGCTTCAAAGCACATGAAATATTACAGCTCGTACCTGGATTGCGAGTCTTACCTTTACAGAAATATGTTGGCTACTTCCCTGACTTGTACATTTGGTATTTTTGGCTATCTAGGTGTTCAATATTAATCAAAATGTAGAGAACATAAGCTGGGGTAATATCTATTTTTGGAGCACTTGAAATTAGAAAAAGGAAATCAAAATCTCTAAAGATTAATAGGGTTTGAAGAAATTTTTCTTCAAATTGGGCTGCAAAATACTTTCTAGAGTATAAGCATCACATTAAACTATAAATATAAAAGAAGCCCTGAATGACAGTCAGTAGTGAAAACTTTAGCCTAATTACTCACATAGAAATACTGACCTTCTTCTCATTTTTACAATCTGTTCCATATTGAAGTTTATGGTTTGGACTGAAATAAAATCATAACATCACAGAACATAAAGATGTTACGAACGTAGATATATATAAAATTATCAAACAAATGCTGACAACAGTTACAAAAACCAGTTTTAATTATCTGAAGACCTACCATTGCTCAAGAAAACCTTCCTTTGTGACACTGTTTAAATAAAATAAAATGCAGGAAAAATAACTTTTCTTGCAGTAGTTTTTATGACATTTATTTATCTACTTGTCCTTTAGGGGATTTTGTTTTCAAAATTAACATCTTATTTAATAGTTGCTGAAAAGATAAGTTTTGTGTTTTTTAAAGAATTGTGCTGGCGAATTATGGTCTTGCTGAAAATCTTGTAAATTGTAATAAATCATATGATGCTCTAAAACTTTACACTCTGTAATAGGTCTTTCTTTTGAATTTAGTCTGGTAAATTTATGCTGAAATTCAATAGTGTTCCTAAGTCATACTAATTCACTTAGAAGGTTGTTTAATTACAAATTCTACAAGGCAGGAGACAATATTTTTAATATTGCTTGTCTTTCAAGGAGATAACATTTTCTTTTGACCTATAACCTTTCCAAATGTTCTCATTTCATTGCCTATAGTTTGCATTGTACTCATAAAAGTAAAGCTGAAATGTCAGAGGTTCTTCAAGTAACCATATTCAACTATTTATTTTTTTTCTCATGTCCTGAAAAATATTTAGTGACTAAAAATGGGACATTTTTGGTAGATATTTTATATATGACAAACCTCATTGGTAAAAGAAATATAAAAAAAAATATAGAGGAAGAAGCTTAAGCACCTAAATTGTTTTAATCATCCACAATACTGGTGGAGAAATAGGTAGGATGCAGCCAAAATGTTTTCTATAATAAATCTAATTAAGTGAAACCTACTTCTTCCTTTTGGATGAATGAATATACTGAAAATACAACTTTCATAGTCAAAAATGGTATCATGCATTTATCAATGCAGACACTGCAGCATGTACCTCTGAGTCTGTAGACCTATGTATCTCCAACCACTGCTGGTGGTCTGATGAAGCCAGAGATGGAAAGAAAATTTTAAGGAGCAGACTTTGGTAAATTGCTGGTTTTCAGTCTTTCTGTCTGAACTTTGGGTACAGTAAATAGGGGTTTAGTAAAGGGGAAACAAGAATATAGGAATTTCAATAGACCTTTACTACTAAAACTGTTAGGAAAATGCGTCACAATAAGAAGAGAAATTTACATCTTATTTAATTATGATAATGGAAGAAAAAAACCCAACTACTTAAACCAAACCTCCAAACTTGATATTTCACTAACAAGAAAATAATATGTTATTTGCTCACAGCAGGTAACATTTTCAAAGTTGAAAGTCCAGCCGAAGTCCATTTAAATGGATTTTGGAATGAAATCAACATGTTGGATTTTGGATTAAAGGTCTGATGGCTTGACAATGGTTTCTTTATGGAAATATGAGGGATTAAAATTCAAACAATTTCTTTGTTCTGCAAAGCTTTTGCTCAAAATGATACTGTATTTGAATTATAACTTCCAGACCCAGGGTTAACATAATTTACAGTAGGGGGTTGACTATTTACAGCCATATACATATAACAAATTATCAAAATACACACAAGAACTGGCATAAATATTTTAAGAAACTGACAGCATTTATATTAATGAAGAAATTATTGTTGAGTACTTACATGTTTTTAAACAAATATCAAATTCCTTTCCCAGCATTCTTAGTATTTTTTTCTGAAAACATCAATTATATTGCATATTTTGCACCAATATATTGCTTTAATATTGATAATAAATCATTTTATAGGTTTCCTCAAAGGAAAGTACATGCATATTTCTTTCTCAGGAAATTTAGTCATGATCTAATGTCCTTTATTTTATTTCCAGTATTGTAAAGGTAGATATTAAGAACTATATTTTACCTCTAAGTTGTACTATATTTCCCTTCTGGCCCACGGTATGAAACAGATTGTGCAATAATGCTTCCAGACTGACTTCTATTATAATGGCTTTTAGATCCATTAAGTAAGAATAAGGACTCCCTTTGAGCTAATCATTTAAGCCATTACAAAATGCTCAGTAGAGACAAAATGCTCTGTAGAGAACAGACCTACAGGGAGATGAGTTGGTCAAGCTACTAACTCATCTTTCTATTGCATTCACTGAAGCATCAGACAGCATTTATTTAACTAGTTATTACAAGATTGCTTGTCCTTCTACTGATATTTCTAGAGAGGAATTTGCATTTCCATGCCCACATATGCACACAAACATTTATATATATGTGTGTGTATATATATATATATACATATACACACACACATAAAGTGTCCCTGGCGGTCCTTGAATTCAGGGAAAACAATGACCATCAAATTCACTAATGATGGACAATCATGCTTTTTATGATGGATAATAAAATATAATTTTCATAGAAAATGCCATGAGAAATCTAACTAATTATGAAAATAACAAATATTTATATGTTCAGCAAAATAATGTTGTATTTGCTGTTGAGGATCATAGTAATGGGGTACGAGATGAGTCATTTCATCTAACTGTGCTCATGTTATATATCAGCATGTTTCACACATTCCAAGGCTGTTACCCTTGTGATTTACATGTCAGTATATGCCCATAATCATGGGTATATACATCTGTAGGCCAGTTAAAGAATTATCACAATGTCACATAAATCAGGATGCCACATGAGATCATGGTAACTGACTTTTCACCAAAATTACTTTTTTATTTTTTGGTTCACACATCTGGAATAACAATAGCACACAGGCCAAATTCAATAGATAATCAGAGGTTTGATGTTTCTTTTTATAGTAGCCTAATCTTCAAGTTTTCAGAGAAATTACAGTCCACGCTCCAGGCCTTCAAAACAACAAACAAAATCCAAAACTCTATGAAAAAAACATGCTGCTGGAATTAACTTGATTTTTTGCTGAGACCATTTTCCAAAGTTTTGAATGGCATGTATCTGCAACCATGGGATCCTTTCCAGCCAAGAAACAATAGTGCTGCTATTTATATGCATATGGATTTATTTATTGCTACTGATTTTAATACTTATAAATAAAAAACCTCCAAACTAACAAACAAATTTAATTTAATTTAGGCTGTCCTTAACTGAGAAGACACTGAACACATTTCAGTTTAATAATGGCAAAATCTTTTCATGCTTATAAACTCAGCTTTTCCTCTGAAATCTTCATTAAGATAATAAAACTAGCAATATTGGTTTGAAGTTTTCTTTTAACAACATCTCAGAGCCACTGAAATCAGTGGTGAAGCTCTTGATAACTTTAACAGTGCTTCAATGGATTTTTCAGTTTTAAGGTTTTGTGCTTTCTTTTCCCATCACATAAGACTTGCAAAGCTAGAAAAATTCTGTCTTTTAATATTTTTTGAACCTGATCACAAAAAAGACATCCACTGGCTGCACCTGTGGGTGTATAAAGGTGAAGTATAATCTTGACTGAAGTTCTGCAAGATTGCAAACAGTTGTTAGATCTGGAAAAGAGAGGACAAAAAATATTAATTATAGTATTTACTTATAGTAAAAAGTCTTTAAGCTTTCTCAAAAATATTTTAAAATTTTCTTGTATATCAATAGATATCACTGCATTAGTGTATTTTTGTATTGATTTGAGTACATAATTTTCTAAATATATCACTGATTCTGCAGATTGCAGAATGTAATATATTTTCAGCTAGACAGTTATTATGATAGTCTTTTCTTAGTTTTCAAATGAAAATGAATTTTTTTTTCCAGAATTTTTAGTTTTTTCTTTTCTTTCTGCCAAAATAGCCTGAAAAATACTGACATAAAATGTAAAGCCTATATATACATAAATACATGAGAGATCTGCTATAGCAAGTCAGAACTTCTGTTTTATGTGAAGGTCAGAGTTGGATCAGTTCTGCCTAGCACATAATCCTCATTTCCACCTACAGTTTTTTGTTTAGTATATTAGCCCTCCTAACTTTCCCTAGTGGAAATAGATTAGTGAATTTAGTTAGGATCCTTGAGCAGCCTTTGAAGTACTGGCTGTCTACTCTCAAGCCTAAGCAGAGACCATAGAATCACAGAACCATTTATGTTGGAAAAGACTTCTAAGACCATCAAGTCCAACCACCATTAAGCCATATCCCCAGGTCCCATATCCCACCTCCCTGGGCAGCCTTTTCCAATGCCTGATCACCACTTCAGTGAAGAAATTTTTCCTAATATTTAATCTAAAGCTCCCCCTCGAGAAAGTTGAGGCTCTTTCCTTAGGATGCCACTGGCCTTCTTGGCCATCTGTTACAACTATTTTGTTACAGGTTGCGGCTATCATTTAATCCTGGAGATACGAACAGTTAGCAGAGAACACTGACAAATGGCTTGTTTTTAAAGGAGCGAGAACTCGTGAAGATTTGGCGGTTCTTTTCCAAAGTGGTCATTTCCTTTGAAGGGTTAAAGGCAGGGAGGTTGAAGAGATTTCATTTTACCTGGCTTAGATGTTCCTGACACAGGCATTTGCTTCTTTGCTGGTTGCCCTACCCATCAAGTATAGTTGAAGGAAAAAAAGTAGTCAATCACGCTGAAAGTAGGACTCATCTGATTTCACTCACTCTATGTCTCTTTCTACCTCCTGATAAAATGATTTAGTCTGTAAAACTACCTTTCCCTCCTCTCAGATGCTGACCTGTCAGTGGTCCAAGCCCAAGTTTTGATGGAGAAAGTCTGCTGAGCAGAGCCATGCAAGATAGGAGAAATAAAATTTGAGACAGAATCAGGATTGCTGGTAAGGATAGTCTGCAACACAATGAATTCAGAAAACAACAAAACACAATGAAAAACACCCCCCCTCCAAAAAAATAACCAAACAAACCCAAAAAAAATTAAACAACTAAAACAAACCCCCAACAAACAAAACAAAAGCATCGAACCCCCCCACATGGATGTAAAGAGAAAAAAAGGAAGTCTCAAGATGGAAATTTAGGCACATTAAAAACCAGGCTTATGCATGGGCACCCAAAGTTGAACCTGGTGACAGCTGCCCGATAAAGACCTATCGGACACAGCGTCCAATATCATTCAACATACCAGTTTATTTTTTCTTACCATGTACTGTCTTTGTCTTTTAAAATTGTGTAATTTGGAGTCCCTTAAAATACATGGAAGTTGTTCAACATACTTACAGAGAAAGTAGTGAGATTCCTAGGTGGTTATTATAGACTCCTATCTACCTTGTTCAGGAAGATTTCCAGGAAAGCTAAGAGGGCAAAGTAAACAATAAAACCACCCAAAAGTACAGACCATAAAATATTAATGAGTAAGTAGTACATTGATATATAAGAAGGATTCAAGAGGAATACCTTCTAAGTACAACAAAATATTTTAATTCATTAAAAAAACCAACACTGTTGATGGTATGTATGTTGGCTTATACATATGTGGTGGTAAAACATCCAATGAGGAGGTTAACCTCAGTGATCTCAGTTGTTTATGTAAGAGAGAAACACAAATCATAGAATCATGAATCATAGAACTGTTTGGGTTTGAAGCAACATAAAAGATCATCTGGTTCCACCACCCCTGCTACAGGTAGGCATTGATGTTGCCTACTAGATCAGTTCTTCCAGGGCCTCATCCAACCTGACCTAAAATAGAGACCAGATATTTCTTCATTACAGAATTCTGAGAAAATTGCTACATGAACACATGGGATCACTATGTTCAGTAATGCAGATAAACAAAAAAAAATGCAGCAGCTGTACAAAAAAAGATCAAAACATGAGAGAAGTTGTGAATGAAATAGCTAAATTTGGAAATAAAAGTTACTTCAAGAAATTGAAGTAAATTAATTAAATAGAAGATTAAAAGTAGAGAGGATATATCAAAGTAATAAATTAACCTCCTTCCTATGTTTCTTTATTAAGAAAACTTCTAATTTTTTTTCTTCAGACAAAGGCAATGCTTTATCTAAACTACTTTATCTGGACTTCAGTAGAGCCGTTGATATATTGCCTGGGGAGGTGTTATTAATTAAGATGAAGAGGATTGAGATTGATGTAAGAATAGATGAGCCATTCAGTCTGTACTGAAAAGGAAATGACTGGTAAAGAAATATGCTATTAGAAGGGTTCCAAAAGTCTTATATATGGATTTGGTTTCGCTTTATATTTAGTTCATTTTTTATTTAGTGCCCTGGGCACAAAAGAATTGAGAATATGCTGATGACACAACACTGGGATGAACCAATAAAAGGAAGTACAAACAGGGTCAGCTAAAGGACAGCAATAATACAACTGAGTTAAAAGCCATACAACACAGTAAAAATCAGATACTTGGGAGCTAACAATAAAACATTTTGTAGCCAGGTGAGAACTCCTCCGACAGACATATGGAAGGTGGAAGAAAATCTGGATATTAGTAGATCCCAGAATGTTGCAATCTTTGTTCCTGTAAATTTCTTACTGACACAAGAAAATATAGGTTTTGTACCTTTAGGAGCACTACTTTCCAGTCTCATCACCTCTGTTCAGGCAAGGTACCTTCCAAACTGGAAAGTACAGAGAAATTCCACTTCTGATGAATTGAGGACTTAAAACAGTTTGGATTTAAAGATTAAAACATCTTGACATAAGAAATTAAATACTGTAGATAGACATGTTTATACGGTACAAATAGAGACTTCTCTGTATTCTAAATATTGTATGTTTCTTTTGCATATTTCTCTATTGCATATTCCCCATCAGTTTGCTCAATCCTATAGCCTCCTTCAGCATTCTGTACCCATAGGATTGCACCTTCATCTGTTGCAAAGTGAAGATTTGCCTACTCTGGTTATAATTTGTTTACATTAATAGGTCAGGGTTTATGCCTCTGTGCGTTTCTCCCTTTCCTTATCTTCCCAATTTAAAATATTTTTTTTTACTCCTAATTTGTGACAATGACCAGGTTTTTTCTTATCAAGACCTCCCTTATTATGTGTTGGCCAGATACCCTTAGAAGAGCAGGCACTCTCCTACCCCATACATTTACTTATGCATAAGTCAGAGTTAGCCTTTCTAGGACTGGATTAATCTCATCTAACTATAGTGGCTACAGTGTATTTGACCAAGGCTCATCTTGGTAGTTAATATGGAGAAAGCAGTAACTATTTATTGCAAATATTCTCTTCCATTGCTAACATCTCCTTTAAGCTGAATTGAGTTGTATGCACATATAAATACAGCTCAGACACAGCTACAATTCATCTGTGTAAATTTAGGTGGTATACATCAACCTTTCATAAAGAATCAATAATATCTTTTTTATATGCCACAGAAGTGTCCTGTGCAGGGCCAGGAGTTGGACTCAATGATCCTGATGGGTCCTTTCCAATTCAGCATATTCTGTGATTCTATGATATCTCACCAGTTTTTACATTTGTTAAAAAACGAGGACAGAACCCTAAGCCAGTACATTTAAAGCAGAGCTTGTGCTCTTTTCCCATAGTTAACTTAAAGCCAATATACAAGAAACATTTTAGCATTAACTCAATAACATGTGCTTGATTGCATTAATGGAAACATGATTGTGTGGTTTTGCTTAATCAGGATCACACCAGTGATACTGTGCTAGCAGGTAAATTTAGGTCCTTTACAGGTTCATATTAGTGATAGAGTGATACCATACAGACAGAAACAGAATTTCACTCATCAGTTCTGATTGCTCCTAGTTAAAAATCAGCTCCATAGGGTGACATTGGTATCTCACTCTTTCTACACTTCTGTATCATTTCTCCTCACCTGCAAATTGTGAAATTTGGCTAAAATTAAATTGAGTTGTGTTGGCAGGTATTTTCCATAGAATTATTCCACTGAAATTATTTCAGTACTACGATTTATAATGTGGCTGCACAAAACCTTGAATCAAAACACATGAAAAAGAATTGCTGCATGCTAATGGAAAGAGACAACCCTGATGGAAATTTCTTCAAGTGGCTTTGTTGTCAAAGTGTTTTGTTAACTGTGTCTTAGCTGACACCTGCTACAAAAGATTTAGGCTCCATTTGTCCTCCGTGGGAACTATCAATTTTCAAGATATCTTAAGACTCCAGAAATTCAGTAAAAGCTCTCGAGTAATTTCTGCTTGTGGCCTGATGTTGCAGAAGTTGTTCACTCTAGATGGGTCAGGGGCTAACTACTGTCCTATTAGAAATATATTGGTTTCTTGCCATTATTTTGCAATATATACATTATCTATATGTTAAAATTTTATATATATAAATAATATTTTATTACATACATTTTGCATTTCTCCACATTGTATTGTTTTTATTGCATTATCTATACATATTAAAAAAATAGGATAAAACATCACTCTTCACATCGTGTTGAATAATCCATGATTATACATCTCAGACTGAATTGTTTTCTCCTTAATACCTTTAGCTTCTAAGTTAGAGGAATTTCTCCTTCTTTAATTTTCTTTACTTCCTCTGTAATTTTTGAAAGCAAATTTGGTACCCACTCAAGCAAAAATGTGCAACAGTTTTGGCAGCCCTTTACTACTCCATTTCTCCCTTCACCTATTTCTATATCCTTACCCTAATTAGGAGAGCTATCCATGTGCATGCACACTCACATGTTGCTCAAGGAAAATCTAGGTGGAAACTACCAACCTATTTCATAGCAGAACTTCTGTCTGTCATTCAGACTTTTCCTTTTATGATTTGTGTAATAAACTATACACACTCAAATATGTCTGTGGCTGTTTTGCTTTTTCCTTTAACTGGCACCAAGCAACTCTTGTATTCCTGGTGTTCTTAAGACACAAAGACAATCTAATACTATTTTATTAGAATATCTTTTAAAATTATATATAAAAGGTATTCTAAATCTTCTACCCAAAGAAACATTTCCATTCATACAATGCATGTCAGTGTAATCCCACTGTGAAAACAGTCTTACTGAAATGAGTTAAAATGTCTGCATAATAAGGGCTATATTGTAATTTTTCAGGAGCCCCCAAGGAAGACTAAGCTTAACTACACAGAGGTTTTGAAAGCAGACCAAAGATTTTATTATAACTCAGTTGTTCTGGATGGTTTACTGCATGTGAGAGAAGCTGAAAGAAATGCTCATTCTCTCAGGATTTCCCCCCTATATTTGTTACCTTCTTGAAAACAGCAAAAATAAAAATCTTCAGCTACTTCCACTACATGGAGATCACGTTGTTTATTCTATGATGAAAAATATTTTATAAATAGCTTTTGTCATAGCTATTTTATAAATAAAATACTTGGAGTTCCACAGTTCTTTGCAAAATGAACTGAAGGAAATGGTAAGAAAACTGGAAGGCTGAGGAATGATTGATTTGCTTCTGGTTTACAGTAAATCAATCTATGGCAAGAATGAATAACTGAAAATTTGTTGATTACGATATTCAAGCAGCCTAGAATGTACCAAGAGGAAAATAAATTAAAGTATTAATTACATTGTTCAGCTTGATGGCTATATACTTCTCCAAATGTATGGCTTTGTATTTTTTAAATTATTTTGTCACCTAGTTTTCCTCAGTATTACACAGAATTTACTCATTTTTTCCAAGGTGGGCAACATTCTAATGTGAAAATTCACCAAAAGTCTGTGTAGCTTTCTGTTGTCATTATAGCACAAGAGTCGTTGTCACTACATTGCAAAGGTACCATATTGCTAGAGTTTCATACCTACTTGATGTTTTCTTGTAGGCATCTCCTCTAAGCACTGACTCTTCTTTGTCCTCACAGTAACCAACTAATTCCAGTTCCCGCCAATCCACTCTTTTATAACACTGTTCTTATTGGCTACAGGTATGGCCTGTTAAAATCAGGCCTGCTCCTAATCTTTAGTAATTGGTTCAGCTGCAACTCTTTAGGGGATAAGATTACATTCTATACCACCTTCATTTATCCCTACATACTGTATCCCCCTACAGCTTTCACTTTCTAGGTACCAACTTTTCTGTGAGGGAAACTGAAGTAACAACCAGAAAATTCAATGGTGTCATCACAATGACCATAGACCATGAGATTTATTTTTCTCTTATCCCTGTGGTGTTTACAAGCTGAATATTTTTTGCATCTCAGTCTTCTGAGAAATCTTAGCATTGTTAGAAATCTGAGCATTGTTAATGGAAGTAGTAATGCATGTAGTAACCTTCTATGAGCATTGTTAATGCATGAAGTAATAATTGAATCCACTATAAAGCAGAATTGCCACAATTAAATCTATTTAACTATACAGGCAAAGCAAAGCTGTACTGTCTAGAATATTTTAATGGTGGGAATATTTTAGTGGTTAAAGAAATAGAACTGCATATGAACTATTTCAAGCTTCATTCTTCCTTCTGAATTGTTTTATGATTGTTTTTGGTATTCACATATTTTATTTGATGGCTTTTTAATTTAAAACATGAAAGAAGTAACCTAGTAAAGAGCTGTGTTCTAGGATTCCTTTTTCCTTTCCCTGCATGCAGGGGTTACTTAGGTCTGAGTTTCAGAGTCACAGATTTTCTGGATTGATTTCTTTTTTGTTGGTCCCATGGGTCTTTCTTATTTTTTGGCACAACGATTGAAGTGCAAAAGGAAGGTTAGGAAATGACCCAATTCTATAATTTTTTTGCTATGGCTCTTTACTTGGAAACTCTTTTGCTGTCAGGAAAAGCCATTATCTCATTTACCCTTATTAAACTTTCAAAATACAGAGATAATCATAAGTATGTTTTAAGCCTCTGTAATATGTTCTCAGTAAGCAGTGAACCCAAGAAAGATGACTGTCCATAGAAATGAAAAGTGAGGAATCTCTATTAAGCCTCTTACTTTCAGTATGCAGTTCAGCTGATATTTATACTTCTTACCTTGAGGTTAGTGGTACCTGAAGTGTAATTAAATGTGCTATAAAAACAGTATCTCTGCTCTACACCTAAATTACAAATGACTAAACAATTTCATATGTCAAATCTCGAGCAGTATTCCCATTTGAATACTAACCTAAATTCTGGGCATGCAGCATTGTTACACAACAAAAGCAAATTCCTTAGGACTTAATAGAAACTATCTCTTGTTTTGCACAATGAGAATTCTTCGTATTACTCCTGTTCTTAATGAGACATTAATTCCTGATTTCACTTCATAGAGGACTATTTCTTTTCTGCATCAATATCAATATATAAAGACACAGCTTCAGGTGCTGTTATTTCGAATCAGCCTTGCACACAGTAGATTTCATGATTATATGAAGAATGAATGTAACTAAAAGCCAAAGATATTTCTTTCTATGCAAAATGAGAAGTGACTATAGATGTTACCTCAGCTATCTGGTTTACCCTTTTTATGTTATACTTTTCTGTTTAAATGTAGTTAACATTGGCATTCAATATTAAAAACAAAAAATTATTTTATTGGGATTTTCATGATTACAGCATTGATGACAAAAAATGAAGTGAGGAAAGAACATAAAATATCATGACCAAAATGAAAAATCTCTATCCTTTCTTTAACAATGACATTTAAAAATAACCTCACTCTGCCATGGTAGTTTTTTCTTAGGTTCGATGTGTTGGTGATAGAAATGAGTTTTTTAACAAAATTTGAAAAATTAAACTTGTAGTAATTAATATGTCTCCAGTACAAAAGGGAGGTTGGACATAGTTTGATTGTTTTAATTCATTCATTTTGGGATTTTGTTGCATTTTTGTGCATTTGGGGTTGCTTGTGTTTTTTTAAATTTTGTTTTCCTTGCCTATGTTAACTGTACATAGTATGGTGTAGTATTTATGTTATCTATCTATCTATCTATCTATCTCTCTATGATGTATCTTTTTAATGTGTATGACCGTAAAATTTCATGCTATCTCTGTTTTGCCACTTTCAGGCATACATGAGAGTCCTGGCCATAACTTCATAATTACATGATATTTTGTCTCACACTGAATGCTCTTTTTATATATTCTCTCTTTTCATAAACACTTTCTCTTTTTTTATTTCCCCCACAGATGTGCAATATCCAGAGAAGATCGTACAAGATGTTTTGGACTTGAAGGACGAGAGATCCAAATTGTCCTGTAACACAAATCAGCAGGTAAATCTAGATATGTGCTACCAGTACATCTACACTATCATTTTGAATTACATCCTATTTCTCTTCTCTTTATTATTCAGACGGAATATTTACTAGGTTTCTTACGGGATCTACTCTAAGGAAAAGCAGGTACATCACTTCAACAGTACAGTTATAAATGAGATGATTTGTGAGTCAGTTTTCTTACTACCTTTGGCAAAAGGCAAGTAAATTTCAATACTTTCAGAGCCTTCAGACATATAATTTATTAATCTTTCAGTTACAGGATTGTTCCCCAACCACACATAGACCTGGCAAGGTTGTTTGATGCAGAAGGATTTAAATAACCTCATACTGCTTTTTGAAATTAAAAAAAAAAAGTTTCTATAGGGATATAAATAATTGAATCAGAAAGACTAAGATTGGTGTGAATTGAGAATGAATGGAAATGTCTTTATGTGGAGGCACCAGCAGGAACATACAGAGGGAAAGGGTCTCAGTGCCTGTGAAAATGGCATGCAGATTAACAAGTCCTCAGCACCCCTGCACATCCATTTGCATTTTCATTGACCACACGGGTTTGGACAATATTGGGACAGTATTGGCCCATACATATGTACCAGGATAGATGCACTGCCAGCTCTGGAAGAGTTAGAAAAAGGTATGGCTGAAATCTGAATGTGGTTACTAACCCGGAGGACATGAAGAGATAATTGTCTTCCCTTGTCTTCCACATCATTGCACAGGATCCATCCTAACACCAGGACACGAGCACTGAGGTGGCCAAGTGCTGGCCAGACAGCCAGAGCACTCCTGCCCTGTTCCCTGGCAACTGGGCTGACCTCTTGGCCATCACATACACTCTAGTGCTTGCATGGTAAGAGGGAATGAGAGTGAAACAAGTTTTGATTCCATTTTTATTTAAATAAAATAATTTTACTCTCATAATGTCTTGCACGTGTGTTTACTGAGCTGTGAATATGGTGCAAGAGTATTTCCTGAAAAGGTGAGTAATGAGCATGCACAAAACTACAGAGAGCAAGCTGAAGGTCTGGGTGATGGGAATATGGTACTGCAGCCATGTAGGCACGTAGTGAAGTTAACCTGTAGCATAGCACTGAACCAGACATCCCCTCATACACCATTCATCTTGGATCAGGCCAATCTGCATGAATAAACTTTGTAAATGCAAACTATTTTGCTCCAGATGCCCAGGAACAAAGTATTACTCCTGAAATGTTTTCCAGGACCTTTATAAAGACCTTTTTTAAGGACACAGTAATATTAATAATAATAATAATAATAATAATAATAATCAGGTTAACACTGTTAGGAGAGAAGTATATAAAGCACAGGGACTCAAGTGGTAGCTTACTGGCCCATTTCACAAAAGAAAGGCTTTGGGTTATATATATGTAAATGAATAGAGAGCATTTTTTAGGCAGAGAGCCTGTTCTTGTCACTTTTAATCTGCAATAAAAATTCATCATGTGAGAAATATGCATGAGGATTTGAATGGGCATGCCTCCAGTGTATTATCATAACACAGGCAGTGGAAACCATCTTTCTTAAGTAAGGGAGGACTATCTGCAAATAGCTGATGTACAAAATGTCTCCATAGTGGTGTTTGAACACAGAAGTTCTTTCAGAAAACTGAAAATGGAGATGAATGAGAACCAATGTGCTATCTGATCAACTACTTCTAGTCTGTCACATCTGCAGTCAGCTTTCTTTAGCACTGTAGGCACCTTCATGCTCCAGGCTGCTTCTAAATTGCTCAAAAAAATTAGTACCAGAAAGACAAAATTGGAAGACTTCCATGTGCAACAGTCTTTCCAACTTTATAGTAACTGTGGTTTACATATTTACAAACTTAGTTTAGAAAAATAGCTCAGAGTTGTTTTTTTACCACTCCAATCAAAATTCATTATTTTCTTTATTTTTCCTGACCAAAAAGCCTCTCACAGTAGAGCTTAATAATGTTCATTATAGAAATCTAGAACTGGGTTTTGTTTATTTGTTTCTAACTGCAACAATGTTTTTATATTTCTTTATTAACTGAGTCAACTTTGGCACTATTTCCACTAAGAAACCTGGAAAGGGTCAAGGTCTGAGTACACAGCACTGCCTAAACCCAAACCTATCTCAAGAGCAGGATTTGGAATGCACTCTGCTTTTCTGCAAAGAAGAACTGCAGATGCTTCTGTGTGCACTTTATCATTATTTCCTACCTTTCTATATATCTCATTGCAATTGTTGGGAGTTTAATTTCTGCACTCCCACTTTCCATAATGCAAAAAGTTGTAAATACAGTTTTCTGGATGGAAAATCAATATCCATCCAACCACACAAGGACATTTTTTTTCCTCTTTCAGTGGCTTTTTAATAGAGCTCCATTTATTGTCCATAAAAAAAAAAAACAGGTTAATAATGAAAATCTGATGAAATGAAAGGGAAAAGGAGAAAATCCTCTGAGGAGCGCATAGACAGAACACATGGGAAATTAGAAGATCTTTCAGAATATGATGTTTTAATGGGTAAAATAAGGTAATGCATTTCTCCTAAATTTGTCTCTTCATGAAATACCATATCAACAGAGAGATTATCAGACCTATTGAAATCTTTGAATAATATCAGTGAATATCAGTGAATTTAATTTCTATAAAATAAAGTAAAAGCATAAATATACAAAAAAAAAAAAGAAAAAAGCAGCACTAATTGCCACATTAATAATTCTGCTTGGCAGAACACTGTTCTGAAGACAAAATTTGGTAATTAAAGGCAATTAAAGACCTTCTTAATCACCTTGAACCACCTCCAATGTGACTTTTCTGCTTCCTTCTGTTATCAGCCTTACATGTTTGAAAATTAATCGCCCCCTGCAAACAAACAAATTTCAATCAGTGTGTTGGTGTCAATGCAGGGAAACAGAACAACCAGATACAGTAGTAGACTGTGAGTGCTGCTCCTACTGTAGTTTAGTCTTGGATTAACCCTACCTAATCTTGCAAGATTAAAACAAGATTTGTTGGCTATTTTTTTAAAATAAGCATTCCTACCAAATTTTCTGATTCAATCCTATTTTTTGCACCAGTGGACATAAATTTAGGTGTTAATGTAAATTATAAGTAGCATAAAAGTGAAACTGTTTTCTGGTGGAAGTCCTGGTACTTGGAGTAGGAGGAAACAAAAAACATCCATCAATCACTGATGGAACAAGAGTAAGAAAATGTACTGGAATATTTTCTTTTCAAACCACTGAACAACTTTTTTATTTACCATATCAAAGTCTTGGGTTGGTTTTTTTATATATTGCATTCTTTGAAATTTTATCTTATACCATAAAAAATATACATTGCTGATCAATTAAGAAATTTAAACATTTTCATCTTAGTGAAGCAAAATACATCTATAAATTTACATTTAAATTCTCTATTGAATTCTGTAACTCATAGAAACCTTTGAAAATTAATGAGAAGTTCTTATGAAAAATATTGGAATAGATCTAAAAGGGATATCTCAAAACTCATATAGGAAATTAATTTTGGAATAGATTTTTTTAAAAACCAAGTTCAAGTTACACACAAGTAATCAGAACAGATTTTAAAGCCTAGTGACAGCATGACTTATGCCTCTGGAAAGATGTATTGTCATAATTTTTACAGTCAAATTGTTTTTCAAGTAAATCTATTTATTTATCCAGTATATTAGAAAATGTAAATCAGGCTAAAAAGCAATGTTTCTTATCATTTGCTTTGTAGTGAGCATGGAGAAAGAGTTTGCAAGCTTGAGAGACACATCACATAAGATTCTTCTCCAGTTGTCTATCTATAAAAAAAAAATCTTTTTTTAAAAACCAGAAATTGTTGAAATACTGTATTGCTCCCATGGGCAACATTTCTTTCACAGAAAGTTTCATAAAGAAAAGTAGTCATGAATAAATATCATGAGCAGACATCTATATCAATCCCCTACGAGGTTTACCTGCCTTGTATGAAACAGATTTGTTTGAATGGTCTGAAGCTTCAGAATTGGTTTGGAAAGAACCATTTAGTTGTAGACAAAGAGAATAATTTAGCTAGTAAAGTTAACCATTATCTTATTTTAAAATTATAGGTAGTGTGTGATGGTAATTACACTGAGGACTTCATATTCATTACAGTGAAAAGACTCAAATTCAGGCTTTCCATATTTTTTCTTCCTAAATTCAAAGAACAAAATTAAATTAGAAACTTGGAATTTTTTTTTTTCACTAAGTCATTTAAAGCTACTTTAGCAAACACTGTGAGATTATAAGAATCCACACAGACTAAGAATTGGGGAAAAAAGCACATAGATGTATTGGAGAGTTAATTGATTTTGCCTGTAAGTGAATTAAAAGTCTGAATTTTCATTTTAGACTTGGATTGTATGGCAAGCTGGATGGAAAATTCCATACATTTACTGAAATAATGTGCATAATGTTCTCAAAGTTCAATATTGTTACTGTCTCAGTTTGTTATGTCATAATAAATTGCAGTCCTCTGTGACTTTAGAATAAGAATGGTGAATTTTAAACCAATATTGTGTTAATCACAACCAAATACGGTGATTCTGTTATTTCTCTTAGTGCTCCTTGGTTCATAAGTCAAACAAATGTTTTACCTCTGAGTATATTCCATTGGGATGACAGTTACTCATTCATATCCTCTCTGCTGAAGCTAGAAATACAGTGATCTTCTGTCATTGTGTGAAGACAGTATCTCAATGCATAGAGTAAGCAAAATTATCCTTACTGACAAGGTTAATATACCAAAATCAGGTACATTCTTGGCTGAGTACTATCAAATACTCTTGAGCTGCTATAACCCTTTGAGACTCCAGGTGGAATAAAATGGAAAACAATTTAATTAAATGTGCTGGGAATGTAATCTGGGACGTTTGTTGAAGAAATCTGGTTTGGAGGAACTGTATTACACTGGGAAATTATCCTTACTTGTAAACAGAGTATGTGTTGGCACAGCTGAACACTGTAAGCATAAGGACAATACATAGATATTTAATACAATCACAAATTAAATATCCGGTACTAAGTCTGAATATTTTGAAACAAAGTATATTTGTTGGACTTTCATAGCATATGGAAGTATGTTTCATTAATATATTATAGTTTCATGACATTGTAGTGTAGGTGTAGCTATGTGTATGTATAGCTAAACGTAGCTAAGATTAAGTTCAAAAATGTATTAGTCTGGAGTTTTTATCAAGTTAGTCTGATAAATTTCCAGATAAATTGTACAGTTTATCAGGAAAGTTATGGAGTGGAAACACTTTAGATGCACAAGTTTCTATTTAAAATTGCCTAAATCACCTGGAGATCAAAAATAATTAAAAGAAGTATCTGTATTGAGAAAAAAATTAGAGTTTTTTCTGTTCATCTCTTTTTATTCTCACAAAATCATGATTCAAAACAACCATAACCAAACCTGTTATTTTCAACTGGATATTTGAACATGAGAACAAATAGGTATCATCCATGTTCTGCTATTATGTATTCAGGTTTTTCACTCTTGTTACCTCATCCAGATGACTGTGGTTTTATTAGCACCACTACAGAAAAAGACAGAGAAACAGATTATCTGCTAAAGGCCGTATTCCTTTCATTTCATGAGGTATTAGCTCACTCCATAACTTTTCCAACTGAACTCTTCCCTGATAGCTCTGAAGCAAAACTAGCAAAGGGAATTTCTTTTCTAGAAAGTGAATTATTTCCTGCCCAGACAATGCTGCCTGCTTTGGACTCAGTGACTCTACAAGAATTCAGAAAACATTAGTACAAAAATTGTTTAAGTGAACTATCCTCTTCTCACCTGTCCCTACTCATCCTGAATTAACTCTGTAAATAGCTTTTAGTCTATTTACAATGAAGAGTTTAATGGATGATGTTTGTAGAAACCCTTTATATAGGTCTCCAATTAGGGTACTTGACCAGTTTTAAACCATATGGGCTTAATTTGAATCACGTATTTAATACCAGCTTTCTCTCTTCCCAGTATTAAAAAATACTGTATCTCTTTTTTTTTTAATTATCCTACTGCAATGCAGTAAAAAGTGATAATAATAAAAGAGCACACAACCCCAAAAATTATTCAGAAGAAAACGGAAAAGGACACATACAAGAGTTAGCTTTTTTGTTGTTTAAAAAAACATTCAATTTCTAAACAAATATATGCAGGTGGTTTCAGGGATCTTGTCCAATAAATATTTATGTAATATTTGCTCCTGGGGTATAGTATTCAAAACCAAGATAGTTTATCCTACTTCAAGAACTTTTGACGCTAAGGTATGAACAAAAATTCAAATTCAGTACTGTGAAATACAAAATGAGTGACTTAAACAGTAGAAAAGAACAAAAAGATGCAATTATAGTCTAGTTTTAATTTTGGAGGTGACATTAATTTTACTTTTGTATCATGGAATAATCAAAAAAAATGTCCAACCACTTCTCTGCTTCTCACTTTTCTCTGACCATATATAATATTTCCTTGACCACTTCTGAGTTTTTTTTTTCATGCTATAGATAGAAGATTTAAAAAAAATATGTATTGACCTATTCACTATAAAAGGAGAAACAAAATAAAAGACCATTAATTATGCAGTGTGTGAGATTCACTTTGAAGGTGAAGGTGAATAGAGAAAATTTACAAAAAATACCAGTATATCTCAATCATAATAATATTTACTTTTCAAAGCTCAATTATATATCTTTCGTACAGATTTGACCAGGCAATCATAGCTAATTTCCTACAATATTCTGGCCTCAAAATGAAATGTCTAATTTTGTTGGACAACTTTGTACGTAGCAGATTTAAATATATTCTTTAGATATTTAATCTTAATAATCTTGTTCAGAAAGAAAACATAATATAATTTCACATTATACCTTTTTAACCCTTTAGACAGGATGCCAATTACCTAAAACATCAGGTTCTGCCTTCTAATCTGTAATGTATACCTAATTGTGGGTAGGATTTTTGGTTTTGTTTTGTTTTTTGTTTTAACTTCTACATTGGCACTCAAAAACTCAATCTAGAAATTGTCTAGGCCACGTCTGAGATTTGGAAGTTTTTAGATCTCAAGTCCCATTTAAGGTTCCTTCTTGAAGAAAATTAGGTCACTATGTGCCTAGGTCTTTAAATATAAAATAAAGAAAAAGCTTTTCTTCATTCTAGTGTTCATAAGTGCAAATCAAATGTTGTTCCAGAGTAGCCTTTTCTCTGGGGAAGGGATAAGCCACAGAGTAGTTACAGATTAACCTGGATAGCCTTTTGACTGTATTACTATGAAAAGCTGAAGAGAAAAAATGTTCATTTTGTTACTTTCTCCCAGAAAATAGCTCTTAAGTGAAAGGAAATTAAAGAAGGGAAATGTATCTTGGAAGAAAATTCACATGTTTGGTACTGAGTTCAGTGTGGGCCTTAATGGATGCTAGTTTAAAAATGAATCAAAATTTGTTGGTTTCAATCAGATTCATACCTAAACACTATAAAAACTATCTATCCCTGAATATAGTTACATTTTTTATCTTACAGAACACTGTGGATTGATATATATTCTATTTCGTGATTTTTATAACCCCCCCATACTGAGAAATATGATGTAAAACAGTCAGTTTTCAATTGTGTCAGTAAGTTGATTTTTATTACATTAAAATTTCTATGTACTTTTTCTCTCTAGTCACATTCTTATTGTCCATTCTCTATCACTTTTTTAATTTAAAATCATTCAAAACTCTCTGGTTTGCTCTTTGACACAGAATATTATACTGAAAATGAAATTAAAATAAAAATAAATACTTCCGTTAAATTGAGGTATAGAGTGGTCACACTATAAATATGCCTTCCAAAGACAGTAAGAGTTGGTGTTCAAGTAATAAAACACAAGTAGAAGCAGGATAAAAAAATTTGACCTGTGTCAGCAAAAGGAGAGATACAAAATGGATACATAAACTGACATGTAATATTTTATCAAAACAAATGTTTTTTCACATAGTGGATAAGCACCATCTGCCTCAGATGCTCATTCTTCTTAATATTCTGGGATAATTTCTACTTTTTTCTATTATATATTGATCGAGGATAGGATATAAATCTAGCTAATTTTGTAACCAGCAATACAAAACTCATTGCAAGAATAGGAAAATAGGTAAAATAAAGACTCATTTTATTTCTTTTTTTGCTTTCATATCGAAAGGGGCTAATAAAGAGTTCCAATCTTTATTTCCTATTAACTTTATGCATTTTGCACTCCACAATTGCTGTCCTGAAGATGAGATAAAGAACTGCATAGCTAGGAGTCCTATGCTGTAAACAACAGACAGAGATTGGGGTTACGAGACTACCTTTCTCCATGTTAACTATCACCTTGTTGTAAGACTATCTGGATTTCTCTTGAAAGAGAAATCTTTGTTGTAAGACTATCTGGATTTCTCTGGAATCTAGATAGCAGGAGTCTAATTTTTAGGCACTGTAATTCCTCCGTTAGTTACTTAAATCAATCTAAATCTACATCTTTAAGTATTTTTTCTTTTTTTAGATACACCAATCAGTGCAGATTGCACTTCTACTACATTAATTTGAACATTCCTATTATGGTTATGTTATAAAAATTGCTAGTATAAAGTTATCTTTCATTATGTTTGGGTTTGTTTTAAGTTGTTGGCTCTGATCACTAACTTAATAAGCAGCGCACTGTTGAACCACTAGCTTCATTATTGCATTAAACCATCTGGCTACTATTAGGAAATACTTCCACTGAAAGCAGCAGCTACCAGAAAACAAAAAGAAGTTTACCTGAAAAAAACCTAAGTCATGTTGGTGAAACTGGAATCCCCAATCATTCCAGATGCTCTGAGCTAAACATTTTTCTAATCAAGGAGCCAGGAAGTAAAAGCTGTGCAGTACAGACCAGTGTTTTCAGGCAAGGATGTCAACATTTTACTAGCAATGTCCTCATGTAGATTGTAAGACTGACAAAGAATTACAAAAAAAACTTATAAAACCATTACCAAACTAATGATGTGGACTATACTCTTCAGAGATACAGAAATGAAGTGCAGCAAAGAGGAATCTGAGAGGAGCGGTTCTGTATGGTTATCCAAGTAGACTACATATGAAGTGTTTAAAAAAAGAAGAAAAACCCACCAAAATCAAAACACACACACAAAACTCTAAAACTTTAAAATAAGGAAAAAAGGTCGTGCCAGTTATATGGGGCATAGCTTAACTGAAGCAGAATCTGTTGATTTAGACTTGGATTTCTCCAAGCAGACTGGGCCTACATCCAGTAGAAAGTCAGGATACAATTCTATGTAAAAAGTCTATGAAAAATTTTAACTAAGAATAAAACCCCAAATTAAAAACAAGGATTAATTCCTGGCCTCAGGCACCTTATTTAATATTGTTGACAGCATTTGAAGAAATTTTTGCTTTTGAAGTTACATGATGTCCTTTTGAAAAACATTTTCAGATCTCAGATCACAGAGGTTTCTCAACGGGGTTAAAGTGGAAATTGTAGGCAGCAGTAACTTCAAGAAAAACTTTTAGAGACAGAGATCCTGAAGAGACAGAAGATTTAGGAAACCAGGAATATCAGTGCTTTAAATAATAATGGAATTACTTAGCTCTGCAAACTCTTCAACCATCAATATACTTAAACATTTGCTACAGATGAGAATTGTGCTACTAGACTTGATTTTGTATCATTCTATCATTTGAATGACAAACTCATGTAGAAATTGAAAGATTGTATTGAAGGAACTAAGTGTATGTCAATAATATCTAATTAAAAAAAACCAAAACAAACCAAACCAAAACCAAAAGCTCTACTGAATGTAGATCTTTGCCTGCTGAATTGATTTTTGATGTGGCAACCAAAATACTAGTGTTACTTATTCCTTTAAGTAGACTTGATTCAAAACTTCCTAATCGAGTGGGACGCCGCAGAAAATGAGTCTTACATTTGGAGGTGTATACTTCTGTTTTTTACTGAGTGACAGAGATATGGTTATGTTTGCTGAAAATAAAATCATCAAGTACAATCCTTCCAAACCTAAAAACCTGTGTAAGGTTACTTAGCCAAATTATTTCAAGCTGGAGCAGTGACACGTTAAGGGTCCGCTTCACCTGGAATACATATATTCAGTAATGTTGAAAAATTGGGTAATGGACATGGTTGGCCAGTGTAACTGTTTTCTTCAAACATTTCATGGGCCAAAAAGGCAACAGTTATGAATGTAAAAGACAATAAAAGAAATACAAGGTGGTTTTGACAAAGTGTTATTAGGAGACCGAGAAGGAGAAAATGTTTCTTTGCAAATTTTTCATGTATAATGATTGTCTACCACATAATGATCAAGTACATGATCTTTCACGGCAAAGGTAATGCTTATAAACCACAATATTTTCTAGAATTCTCTGTAAATCATGTATTAGTGAAAGAAAGGCTGAATTATATTCTTAAAGTACACTAAAATTTGGCACCTTCCATTAAGTTAGAAACTGTAATTATAATAAGGTTTAAAAGAGACAAAACCTTAACACAAACAAAGCTGGTCTACCTGATTCCTTTCTGTAGAATTCAGTAGAGACTGGCACACAGTGATGAGTTCCTCACTGCAGGTCTCACTGCAGTCCTGGACAGAAGGCTATCAAAGGGACCGAAAACAGGACAAAAGGTGGTATGTTAAAACAATCTTTCCCTTAAAATGTGATGGATCTCTCATAAATGTGCTATCATTAAAGTATTTTTTCACATCTTTGTGGCATGCTTTTGACTCCAGTATTTTCCTCCAGCAATCTGTGTATACATGAAAAAGAATAATTAAAAATGTAATACCAAACATTTTTATTTTATCCCAGCTTCAGTGTTAGTATTCAATTATTTTAAAACAATATCCCAGAAGTATGAATAAATCATAGTATTTTTATATCTTAACTATAAAATTATATTTACCTGTTTACATTCACAAGGCAAAATCTTCCATTGTATACAGCATTAAGGGCTATATAAAATTGTTTAAATCAATATTCTTCAGCAGGAAGAAAAAATGCACTTTCTAAATACACTCAAGTAAAACAAGAAGCAGTGTTCTTGGAAATTATTTAACCTGCTTTGTACGAGATGGCTTCCATTTCATCTCTCTGACTTACATGTTTAAACCTTTCACTGGTTTTACTGTACACTATTTATGTGCTCCAGCAGAGTTAGCTTATCACTGCAAGCCACACTCTGTTGTAAGGCCTGCCTCAAAGAAAATGCAAAATACATTCCAAACCTTTGATATTTCAATGCAAACTCCATAATGTATTTTATAGAATGGAAAACAATCTGCACCACTCTATAACTGGCATTTATCTTAGCTGATAACATAAATGTGCTTACTTGTAAACCTGGAAATACAGAAAAAAAAAAAAAAAGAAAAGAGGAGATGCTAAAATTAAGAAAATAATGTATCTTACAAAATAAAAAGTATATAGCTTCTTTTTTTAGAAACTCTATGACAACATTTAAGGGAACTTTCATTGTTTTGGGAAAAAATATTTCACTTTTGAATTACTAGAAAATTCTAGTATGCTCCCAGAGTCATCATTAGAAACAGTTTTTTTGTAAAGATAAATATTTATTTTTTTATGTATTTGCATGTATTTCATATGTACAAGTTGAAAAGGAATTAAAAAAATACAGACTGAAGTGTTCATGCTGCAAGTCACTTGAACAATTCAGACAATTAAAATTTGTGAATTGACTTTTAACTTGCATATCATATAATACAGGCTACAACCTTTCTTTTTACAGGATTCACTTAGAAGTTAATCCCTCATTTCCTTGGGATTCTTTTCATAGTTGAGTATGTCCAAGATGTTAATGAATTTAATATTTATGATAGTTGTTCCTTATTTGAGTGACTCTACAATATTCAAATTCTTAAAGAAACTGGAAAACAAGTAGGTTTTCCAACAAGACAGGTAAACGATTTATTATGCTTAAGATTTTGACAAATGATTCAGCTAACACAGAGACAAATTGCTAAAAAAAAGCAGCATTGAATCTAGATTATACTGGAGGCATTAAGAAAACAAAACTGCACATTCCAGACATTCTGGATACAGGAGATTTTCAGCTCTTATGGAAAACTCATCTTTTTTCCCACACTTCATATTAATTTTCTCCGCTTTCCTTGTTTGAAATGAAATTTTATGCATTCATATAAATCAAAAATCTCAAAGATCTCAAAAAACCAAGAGAAGCAAAGTTGGTTTTTAAAATATTGGGGGTGGGTGAGGTGGATGTGTGAAGCTGCTGATGATGTGGAAACATCTTACATTTCTTTGGGTTATCAACATTCTATGTGGATCTTATCACAGACAACTCAACTCACTGAAACACTGGACATGCAAAGACAATTTTGAATATATTTCAAACTTTGTTTTTAGGTGTTTTTTTGGTTTTTTTTCAGAGCATCATGGAAATGATACTGGTTTCCACAGCAACCAATAGCATTTCCCACCTTCTCCTTTTCCTCTACCCTCCTGCCTGGCAGCGCTCCCTGTAGGATTGACATATTTTTGTGTAAAAATAAACAACTGTAATTTTGTGTAATACTATCCAAACAATAATGCTGTGCTATTTGGATGAAATATGTATTTTTACTGCCAAATGATGGGCTTCACTCCAGGTTTTAGGCTCCTTGTGGTTTCTTCTTTTTTTTAACAGATTATTTGGGGAAGTGCATGTAAACTAACCAGAAACCAAACAAGCCACTGGGAAGTGCAATTTCTTCCTGTCATAAATGAGCCTGAAAAAATCTTTAAAGACTAATGGTCAAGCTTGCAAAATAAGCCCAAGAGTTTTTGTGAATGATAGATATGTTTCATTCCTGAATCAATCACAAATGCATCCTGATTTCTTTGACTACCCTTGTTACAGATCAGTATTCCCAAAATAGCTTTAATCAGTTATTTTCAGCCTAAGGGTTGTCGGCAAATTACTTGTTATGACTGTTTCTCATTCATTATTCATCCAGTGTAACTGGTCATATGAATAACACGATACCGCTGCTGTCAAAACTGATGTCCAGAACTTACTCAACAAGATGATAATAAATAACAACCTTTTAAAATAAATTTTAACATCAATAATTTTTTAATAAAATAAACAAACTTATACAGTTTTTGAAGAAGTTTTTTAAATATATTTGGACACATCTCATATATTTTAATAATTTTAATCTGAAAATATTTTAGGTAGTGAACAAGATGTTTTTTAATTTAATAATCTAAAATGAATATAAATAAAAATGGAAATTGTGTCTTTATGAGTAGTTAGTTGCCTTTTGATATGAAAAACCTGCTATATCCATCCTTGTAACTCTATTTTCATCAATATATGCTGCCCAGGTAAAACCTGTATGTTAATAAAATCAAGGTAATGAACATTCACATTCTTACTAAAAAAGCCCATCATAAATGAATATTTCCAAAAAAAGACACCTAAAATTTAATGCAACATACTGTGAATTGCTTATATAATTCTGTTTGCATAAGTACCTGTTCAACAGCATTCATAACAAAAAATATTTAATTCTATTGTTAGCATGAAGCATTCAGCAGTAAGCAATCATTCAGCAATTCTTGAAACTGAAAAAAAAGCTTTAGTAAGCACAAATTTACAAAAAAATCCAACCCCAAATCCCAGATATGTTCAGCCATTGCTTTTATTTTTCTTCCAAAACTCTGGGTAAAATGTGGTCTTATATCACGATTTTTTTTGCAACTATAAACACAGAAATATAAGATAGATGGGAATGAATTATTGCACAAATACCTATTCCTAGGAAATGAAGATTTAAGACAAAAATAATAGTTATTTTATGGCTACTTATTAAATGAATTCCAAGACTAATCAACACTGATTGAAAAGCAAAATTCTGCACTGCTTTATGAATTTCTGTTACTACTGGCATTCTCACTACTCCTCTGAATTGTTTGTCCTACAAAACCTTCTAGAACCCTAAAATCAGGTAGACCTTATATTTGTACTCAACAAAACTGAATTTGCCTTTGCTTCTCTCTAAATCTGCTACTTTCACACATTTTAAAAATAAATCTGCATTAACACATTTTCAGATTTCCACATTTTACATTGCAAAACTAAAAAAGTTTTTTTTATTTGTAACAGTAAATTTTGACTGGTGCAAGTGAAAGTATTTTTGTCAGACATAGAATCGTTCGACTAACGGAATGGGTTCCTCACTTATTGCATGTGCAGTGTCATGCCCAGTAAAAGATGATGTGATTGAGTGTCTATAGCAGTAATTTGGTTTTGTTCTTCTGATTTCTCCACACAGCAGCAACAGAGACCCCCATTGCTTGGAGTATCTCATTCCTTTGAGAGTTTTCAGCTGAAGAATTTTCTCAATGAAGGGGAAGGAAAATGAGAGACACAGCAAGACTGCAAATTTTCAGTATCTTGTGGAATGCAGAGTGCCAAGTCTGAGAGACCATGAAAAGAAAACTTCTCTCTTAGGAACAAAGACAGGACTACATGGCATTTTTCAACCTAGGAAGACACTAAAAACTTCTGGATTAGAAAGCAAGATGAGAGGAGTGGCTTAGTGTATATGGGGAATTGTTAATGTCTGACAGAGTTTTATTTTATTGTCTCACACAGAAAATTTGACTTGCTCTGTTTAAAGAACAGCTTTCCCTAGTTTATTGTTTTGTGCTCTGAAAAAAATAGCAGCTTAGTGGTGTTTTGGGGAGTGCTTGCCTTAAGGAAAAGGTGAACAAAACTCCCCTTTAGTTTATGGCAATTCCTTCTCAGCATCCCACAGTACAAAACAGACACCAGCCTAGACTGTCAATATTGTCCATTCCTGTGCTTGTCCAGGTCCTAGGCTTTTTGGAAAGTGAACATGCTGAGTGTTTGTGAAAGAATAGTACATCTTTCAAGCTCTGATCTTACAGATGTGATGCATCAGGGTTTTTCAATTCTCCAACATTACTTATTAAATATTTTAGACTTATTTAAGTTTTACACCTCTTTAAAGCAGTATTGCTTTTCCGATCAATTTATGGCTTTAGCTCAAGAAAGCTTTATTCAGATGGAAAAGAAATTTTGTGGTAACTACAGACTCTTGAACCTGCTTAATATGTGTATTAGCTTTTAGCAGCACAGAATAACTATATACAGGTATATCAATCTGACATTCCCATTCATTATGAAGCTAAAATAATGGTTCACTCTTTCCAAATGAGCTGTGTCATAACTAGTAGTCATGAATGAGTTGAACCACTTGTAGTCTATTGCTAGAGTATTAGCAAAAAGAGGTAATTTCCCTTCTTTTCTGTAACAGCACCTTATATGAGCCACTAAACACCCTGGGCCTAGGTGTGTAACATAAGTAGTTTAATTCAAATTATTTGTCCAAAGGAATTAACACTTTGTAGTCATTGTATTTGAAAGGTCAGAATCATGGAAAACAGACGTGAATTCTGCCTTTTAATGGAAAACTTTGGCCTGTTTGGTCTTATTATTTAACTAAACTAGATGCACAGAAAATGTATGTGCCTGAAAAACTTTAATAATCAAATAATTGTCTTTTCCTGGTACAAGCATGGATAATATTTAAGATCATGCTATAATTTCTTTCCCTAAGATTGCTATCTGATGGTTTCCAGACCTATATGTGTCCTTGCTTTTCAAACAAGTGAGGAAACACAGAAAATCAGAATAAATTAAGCCCATGTAAACAGCAAGAGAATAATAGCGTGTGCATGAGAAGAACCAGTGCCAAAGTGCTGAAAACAACTTTACTATGCAGCAATGTATTTTGAGATTTCTTCAAATGCCTAAAAATGTTGATATTTGTTGGAGTCCTTTTATATGTTTTCAAAACTGGTAGTAGTACTTTACTGCCATTGTGACTGAGGAAACTGGAAAGAGCCCATACCTTTGCTTTCAGTTATTTCCTGGTTTTAGACATAGATTTCTTTTTTAAGTAATATATACTTCTACCAAGCTGTTTTCACTGCAAATTCACTGCTTTCTATTGAATAAAAAAATGTTAATTAGAATCCTCATTTACTTGAGTCACAAAAGTTGGTCTTATTGGAAGGAAGTACATTATTTAGAAAGGTTAATTGTTTTGTTCTACTTTGAAAGTTAGTTAAACATTATTACTGATACTATGTTATGAGATAAACAACTTCAAATTGAATGTCATGTCTTAAAAAAAAAAAAAAAGATTACATGCAATCAGTAAACTTTGAGAACCTGATCATAATTTTTAAATCCCCGCTTTTGAATGAATTAACTCTAAAAGTTTTTTGGATTTTTTTTTTTTTGTCTTTGTACTATACTGTAATGGTAAGTAAGATAAGAAATACTTCTGGTCTTGAAAATAGGAAGATAATTTATTTTAATTTCTTTTACAATATCAAGATTGTTCTCTACCTGAAAAAAAAATTTGGGAATAGTATTTTAAACCAGGATATAGACTGTTTAAGGGAAATAGTTAAATAAACCCCACTGTACATGAAAATTGGCTCCTTCACCTGAGTAGGAAAGGCTCAAATATTGAAATTAAAACAAAATTACTATTAAATTTATTTCACTCTCTCATCTTAATATGCTTGTGTCTAGTCTTACTGTTTATGCAAGCAATCCTTATATTATCCATTAATGTCTATAATTCTCTGCTAATAAATATATAAATTTTCTTCTCTTATAAAGCTTCCTCTGTAAGATTTTCACTTACCTTGACCTTTTTTTCCTAACACATGCTTTCTTCTGATCAAAGCAATTTTTTGTTTATTTGCAGCTTTGTTTTGCTTGCAAGGAAAAAAGCCTCATCTGGTTTGAAAAACTGCAAGTCAGCAATTAGTTAGTGCTATGATGTGAATAAAGTGTTTGAAGGCAAGAGAATATTCCACTCTGACTTTAAATGTATTTAAAAAAAAAAAGGAAAAAGACCCAAATATTAATGAGCTTCATAAATTATTTACTTTTAATCTGAAGATCATTATTAGAATCCATCTTTACTTACAAAACATTGAGTTGACTATAATATTCTGAATCATGTTTAGTTACCCACCGTCTGTGTAATTCTTCCACCTTTAGATTCAGGGTTTTTAAAAACCCAATATGAAAAGTATTTATATACATTCAGTTTGCATCTGAGAGTTGTGATTTTACCTGCATATGTCTGTATATATTTGTAGATGAGGCTATTCCCTGCTTTGGTAGCTAATCTGCTGCAATGGAAACACAATAGTTCATTAAGAAAACAAATATGCAGAATTTCTGGGAAGTTACAATGTATCATACATTGCATTGGGTACCTGGACAGTAAAAAAGATGGATGTCTACATTAGAAGTAAACACACCACTGGACTAAATGACTTGAAATCCACTGCTTAGCTCCTGCTTATCCATCCTTCTCCAAGGAATAAAACAGTGTTATTTCAGCACATTTCATGCTGTTGCTGAAGAGGAAGAATATATGATGATGCAGAGTTGTATATGTTTTATATTTCACAATACATAGATGGATGTAGAGAAAAATAACTTTCAAAAACTGTGCATTCTTTTTTAAACCAATTTTTGTAACAAACTGATAATAGAGAAAAAGTGGAGGTAACTTGTTATGAAATAAAAATTATTCAAAGGACATTAATATTATCTAGAAAAATATGCTAGTCTTTCAAATGAAAGGTATATAACTTTGGCAGTCTTAAAAATCATCAGTGAGTTCAGTGAGCACTTTCTGAAAGCACAAGGATGCAGAGCTTTGAAGGGAAGAAATTGTAAAATCTGGTTCACCATTGCTCCAATGCCTGTACATCTACATTTACTTTGCTAAAATAAAGTTGCTGTAAGACTTATGATTTTGTGTTCTCATAGATGCATGAAAAAGAGCTCAGTCTACTTAGCTTGCTAAAGAAAATGTTAGGAAGCAGTTTAATTTCAGAGAATTTTAGTATCTTCAAGATAAATTATTTTTTGAAAATAAAAGTCTTCCTAATCTAGAAGACAGAAGGGTAATTAAATTCAGTGTCTGGAAGTAGTTTAGAAACAAAATCAAACTGAATTTTTGGTACATATTTAAACCATCTTGGATTATCAGCTGCTATCAGTGTAGCAATTCAATGAAAAGGTGGAGAATTTGCATTAAATCCAGTCCAGAAATCTTTATCATAGTTTCATCCTCAATGAATCAAAGCTTTTAAGGACTGATGCAAGAATCAGAATAACAGATATTAGATCACCTGGGAGCAGATGTTATGTCCAGATGGGACAAATAAAAGTGTAGTCTTTGCCTCTTCTTTGGACCGAGCTGCGTCACACATGCAGTTATGTGTTGGTTAGATGGTTATGAATGGTTTCTATATTGGTTGCCCTTCAGTTTCAGAGAAGAATTTGCACTTTATGCAAAAACTTTTGTCAAATCATTACTGGTATCATTTCTCAGTTCTACCTTTCTTGTAATCTGAAATAAAATTCTTCTTTAATAGCCTGATACCAGTGTAATTGTTTCAAAAGCCACAAGTATATCAGAATCTGTTCTTTTAGAGAAATGGTTCTAGCATATTAAGATCATTAGTTCATTTCTGTTAAGATTTACATAACACCCTTATTTTTTCAAAAACTATTACACATCTAAGTCTATCCTCTCTTCAGTTCACCTTCTAAGTCTACCACTCTTCAGTTTCCACTTCCACAGCCATCTTGGATTCTTAAGTGCTTTTTTTCAGCCTTCTGTAAACTGTAAGGATTCTGATATGCACACCAAAATGCCACTTGGCTTCTGTTCAGAAAGAAGATTTATATCCAAAGCTTCTCATCTCCCCAAGAATATAATGAATCTCTTTTTCAAAAAGTGAATGATTAGAAACATGTCTGCTGACATGCTGTTATTACACACAGATACAAAATAGAACGCTGGGAAATCAACTTAACTCTAATACAGGGATATAATTTCACTGGGTATGTGGACAGTTATCTAACAATCATCTCCAGGTTTCCTCCCTTTTTTCCCTTTAGCACTGCTGTCATTTCTGTGACCATTTTGTCTTCTTCCACTACTGCAGGCACAGATACAAACAAGTGACATCTCATTTTTGTCCCTCCCCAGTTAGTCAGCTGGAGCTTTTTGAAACATTACGTAAGGTTGGCTGTTGACCTAGAGATAGCATATGCAGCACCAGTCTGCATCCCATAATGGTCTTACAGGTAGTCACAGCATACCCAAAGCCATGGGCAAGGGGAGATCTCCCACACCACCAACTGTCTCTGTGTGACACCTCAAAGTCCAGTTTGCAGTTCATGAGCCCATTATTGGCCATTTCTCCAGGTTCACACAGTGTTTTCAGGCTCTTGGAGTATTTTCCTTACTGGCCGCCTGCACACATTCCTCTGAAATAGAAAATTCACTGGTTTGCAGTTTTTGCAGACAGTGTTACCTGTGCCTTGCAACACCACACAGAGCCCTAAGTCTGCCCCATTATTACTGTATGGAACCTTGAAGGGCTCCACCCAGACACTGGGTCCTCCCACCTCTGCTCACAGGATCTGTCTCTTCCTAGCATGTGCCTGTGGTGGTATCAGGGGCCACTTTTTAGAGGGTGCCAAAGGAACTAGGCAGCAGCAGAGGACAGTCAAAAAATACATCTCATGACAGTGTCAAAAATGGCCATCAGCCAACCACAAAAAGCAAAATGAAAACACACAGGGATTGATGATCTCATAATTGATAGCCTCCCTGCACATAGTGAGAGGACACTTCCTTTTCTGTTATGCTTTTGGGTAGGGATGGCTCAGCAATAACTGAGCATTATGAGAACACACATTGTCAAAAAAGGCCCTGTCATAAAATGGTGTCTGAAATCTTGAATAAATGTTGTCCTTATTTTATTACCAAGGGTAAGCTCAAAGAAAGTACACAATGTCCTATTACGTAGTTTGCTATTTCTTGTCATGATGAGCATGTTCTTGTCCCCATCCTATAAGTGCATGGTTCTTTAAGTACGGTACAATCAGTGTTACTTTGTCTAAAATTGGAGAGGATTACCTCTGACAGAGACAAAAGTGAACTGTATTTATGGAGATATCTGTCTAACAACACTATTTGAGAAGGAATACATGAAAAAGAACTGCAAATATTAAAGAACAATTAGTGCAGAATTTTCTATTGATGACTGCAGTGTTTATTACTCCCTTGCATATAAGTGAGGTTATATCTATGTTCTGCAAAGCCCTTCACCTGGGGTACTTGGAGGAACATATAAAGACATTAAAATCTTTATATAGTGAGCTTATTCCACAGGTGTTAGGGAAAACATGTTCTTTCCATGACCTTTTCTTTTAAAAAGAGTTCACATTTAGTTGCTACTTTTCTTCTTCTGTTTTTTTTTTTTTTTTTTTTTTGGCTTTTTTTTTTGGTTTTGTTTTTTTTCGTTGGTTTTTTTTTCCTTACATGGTATTCCAGCAATGGAAAGAGTATTTTTATGCTGAGTTGGAGGCTGTTATAAATACTCTGCTGTCCTTATGACCATCACAGCCAAAGAACTGGCAAGATGCTTGCATTTTCTACAATTCTTGCCTGCAAACAGGGCAGTACACCACTGGTACTAAAAACCCTGAGTGCGTCAATGTGCTGAGTAGTTTGTCACTCCCATGAGTCACTGACAAGCCCAGTTATTATCAGGGCCTCTTTGGTTGGTAGCTATGGAGCCAGGAGTGGATGGGGAAGATAGATTTCCCTACTCAAGGCTAAGAAGGAGGGCTTACTCTTCCAAGACTGAGATTTATCAGATTCTCTTATTAGGATCGTGTTTGCCTTCAGGATCTCTCCTGCAGAGAGTCTGTGAGAGCAGATACAAAGCAGAAGACTGAGAGTGGAAGCTCCCACAGAGCCGTGGGCATTAGTGACCACTGCCCACTGCAGTTTATTCACTTGGCCAGTACCCAGCAAGTCATATTTCTGCCATTTCTAGTTCAGAAAAATGTAAAGTGGGGAAGGGCAGGGCTGTCACAAGGAGAGATTCACCTCCTTTTGAATATCACCCCAGTGGCTGTTTGGAGCCATTTGAAGCTGTTTGGAGCTGGTTCCTCCATTGTGCTGCTCATGGGGGGCTTCCAGAGGCTGCCAACCAGCTGGAAGTGAGGACCTGACAAACTCAGAGTAGGGGAAACAGCTCTTTGTGTCATGGGACAAGGAAGCACCTTGTGATTCCTCATGAGGACCTCAGAAGGAACCTCCAGTGTGAGAAAGAAACAGATCCACAGAGTCCCAATATGGGTCCTGGGCCCAAGGGGGCTGCACACACTGTAAGCATTCCACTCCTCCTGGCAAGGAGTGCAAAGCATCAACCCTCACTGTGGCAGCCATCACCCTGCGCTGATGTGGCAGAGCCCAGGAGCACAGGCAGATGGGGGGAACACCAGGGAAGAGGTGTTGGTGTTAGCCACTTGAGTCACTTTTTTTCAAGGGCATTATAGTTGAGAATTTTCTGTACTAATTAAAAAATTTAATTAGGTAAAAGTAAATTTCTGGATCCACAGCTTCGGCTTGTTCCCTTTGCCCATAATAAGATTTTGACTGTAAAAGCCCATGAACTGGGAGAGAGCCAAAGTATGAAAAATTCAATGGCAAGCTAATTATGTAAAATTCCTGATCACCTCAGGCTGTTCAAATAGGAAAGTATCTATTTTCTACTTTTGAAATATTAGCTCATAAATATGTGCCTCTTTGGGCTTGACTCTGCTCTCTGCTCCAGCTCACTGCATAAGCTTTCAACACAAGCTCTAATCTATATGACAAGTACATTTGAACCCTTAACTAAACCAGTGGTAGCTGGGTTCAGGCTACAAAGGAGGTAAAAACCCGAGCCAGGTCAAGAACTCCTCTAGTTCCAATGGGTCTCTGAAAACCCACAAAGGAGCAGAGTGACACAGTGAGCATTGATGCACATAAGCTTGGAACACTGATCATGTGAAAACTCATGAATAATGAGTGGATCTTCTAAAACATAGTTTTAAAGGCACAAAGAAAGCTGAGGGCACATGGAGTCTCATCCATACCTTTCCCCTTTGACTATAAGCCAACCACTTCATTTTATGACTGCCTCAGTGAGCTCTCTTTGAGTCTCTTGCAGACTGTATTCATGACAGTAATCTCCTGAGCTGGGAGGCCTCTCAAGGTCACTGCTTAAGGCAGAGAGATCTTTTACTGCCAGTAGACCTCTGCTAAGTGACCAATATCATGCATAACCTTGTAGTGGGGTAACTTTGGTTTGTGCCTTGGTAATGGATTTGTGTCTTTGTAAGTTCAATTTGTCATTTTTCAAATGACTGTTGCTGTACAACAATATCATGGACCATGACATAAAACTTGGTTAAGTGGGACTTTTGCATTGTATTAAAACACTTTTGCTAATACCTTTTCAGCAATGAAAATTCCCATTCACAGCAGCCTATTGATAGGACCAAAGCTCCACAATAGCTATGTGTGGAGCTACCCTTCTAGATACTGGATGTCCTTACTTGCCTTGCTCTATCCATGATTATTTATGTGCTGCTGAATTTTCTCTTCCAACACTTATACTTGGTTTGTTTTTTGGTTTGTTTTTTTTTTTTTTTTTTTTTTTTTTTTTTTGCTAAAGAAAAAAATCTTTCCTTTTCAAGTGTTATTCAAAGAACACAGTCATTAGCTCCTTTTGCTTGTAAAAGATTTTTTTTTTGCTGTTTTTTCTCACCAGTCATCACTGGCTGAAGGACTGGAAAGAGAGTGTATTCAATATGTTACTCATGCTTGTAAACTTCCTGGACTAGAGTAGGCATCTTGATGGAGAAAAGAAGCCTAGCCCCCTCTCTAAAAACATGTGTTACAAACAGTATTCAATTGCATACTGAGTTACTGATCTTTACCATTATAGGTCATTAAAATCACCTTTTCACCTGATCTCACATTTCTTCACCAATGAGACACAAAGCTGACACTGTACCCTCTGCTGTGAAAACAGTTGCAGGATTGTGACTTGTAGAGGGACAGTGGAAAATAGAGAAATATCTAGAGACAACTGTTCCATTGCACTGAGAAGCAGCTCAATTTTATATACCACTAGGTGTGAAGGCACGGTGGTTTGACATGTGATAAGTTCTCTGGTTGAGAAAATGTGAAAATGCATTTAGAGAGAAAGAAGATAATAGAAACCAAGATTTCTTGAGACAGGTCGTAGAGACCGAGCCTTATTTTTCAAGCAGGAATTGAAGAAAATTTATTTTGAGTTAAATCTGATCTTATTTAAGGCAGATTTTGCTTTGTCAATATCATTGCCCTTTGAGTTGAGCCCAATAAATCTGCAAGAACTAGACAGGAGAAGCAGAGATTCAGGAAGGCACAAGAAAGGAAATGCATCAAAACCAGCTGCAACAAGAGGAGAAATTCATATAGCAAAGAAGCAATATGCAAAAAAGACTGTGGCTATATATTTTTTAAAATATTTTATTCTTTTCTGCCATAATGATCTGGGTTCTACTTGCTATTTCAGACAATATGATATGCCCTCAACACACAGAGAAAAAACACATATAGAATATTATTCTGTTCCTGAACAAAATTCCTGCTACATTCAAAGGATTACACCTGCAGTCTAATTTAGGATGTAATTCAATACCTCACAATTTGAATGGGATACCTAATCTGCCCAAGAGTGTCCACTCATTTCAATTGCATTTCTGTACGTTTGCCAAAGATCAATAGCTGAGGCCTTGAACATTTCTCCTGTCTGTACATATAATTAGATGACATAATTCCTTTATTTTAGAACATGATTGCCTGCATAGAAGCAACTCTATTCTTCATCCCCACATCTTCTAGGTTTCATTTAAGATCAAAATACCTGTTGGTGGGAAATGAAGTATGTTGCCTCCTGCTGACTACAACTATGCTGCTAAATAACATGGAGTGATGATGGATCAGCCTTAGGGCCGAGTGCAGGCCAAATCACACAAATGGGACTGCACTTATACATGCTAAAGAGGGCTGTTTCTACAACTTGGACCAAAGAAAACTCATTTTTTGCCAGAGCAAAAGAATGAATAAACAGTGAAGCATCTCAACTGACTTGGAGATGATCACAGCTTTGCCCCATATACCAACTGCTTCAAGGCCACTGCCTCACAATATGCTTTCTGTATGAACTAAGCATCCACTCACCACATTACATTCCTGATCAGGCTGAAGTAACCATACAGACAAATCTGGAGCCCTGGCAGAGAGAGATCTGAGTCTAGGAAGTATCCAGCAATCAAAACATATTCTCTAAATGGACAGGGTTTTTTTTGGTGGGGAAAGTGTATGTATGTTCTAAAGGTGAACAGCAGCATCTGGAAGAACTGAAAACTGGGCCAGGTTTGCCAAGAGAAGCCCAAGAGCTTCAGCTGAATGTAAGATAATGTGAATGAATGTTTGCCTGAGGGCTTACTCCATGGAATAATTTTGCATAATAGCAGAGTAGCTTCATACCTGTTCAGCAGTTCATAATTGTGTGGCAAGATAATTTTGTAATCTGGTAATTAACACTGTACTGTGGAACCATGGGATTGTTGCACAAAATTCTGTTCTCAAGGTTGCTAGAGAAGGCAGAACTATAGTCAATTAACACAGTGGAATTTTAAATACCCAAAATGTTGAGTATCCACCTAATTCAGAGTATCTTCCCTTGGATGTGAAATCACAGTGATGAACACCAAGTACATGGCTGGCAACTGTTCAACAAACTTTCTGTTGTGCACTGGTGCCTGGTTACAAATCTATCAACTAATCAGAAAAAGCTTTAGGTTACACACTGTAAGTGCTGTCACTGTAAACACAGCTGGTGCCATGGTGTAAAACATGAATCTTGAAGTCTACTTGACCAATAAGACATGATCTATGATGTCTTGATGTATCAGGGCACAAGATAATTGTGAATCGCAAGTAGCAGCAAGTACATCTCCCTGTCTCACATTTGTGCTAGCAGATCGTGTCAAATATGCCCTTGATTTATGCAGCATTACTTATATAGGTATTGGCAACTGCTCTTCCTAGGGCTGATGTCCAGTGTCTATAATAACATAATGCTCCTATACTGCAACACTGCATTATAATGATGTAAGAGAAAAAAACACCATAAACTGCTGTTCTTCTGTTCTCCTCTTACCCCTTAACATGGAAGCTTGAAAAGCATTTGGTAATATCTACAAACACTCCAAGAAATCACCATTAAAAAACTTTAGGGCATTTAGATACAAACTGTTAATAATGAATATATGCATGGGTCATGCATCAGTTATAGGTCTTTAGGCCAAATCTTGAGTAAGAGTTTATGATCAGGTAAAGGACTAGATCTTCTTTAAAGTTTGTGTCCACCTCCAAAATGGTAATGGCACGTGAAACACTTGATTTTTCTTCTATTCCCTGTTATTTATGCCTTGCACCCTCAAAAAATTACTATTTTGTGTCTATCAAATTATTTTTTCCCTTGTTTCTAATTATTTGAAATAATATGTGGAAAGTGCTACATCTCAGAAAAGTGTTGGTTTTCTAGAATAGTACTGAGTTGTTGCATTGCATGACCTTGAGTCTGATATGATGAAGTAGTGGGACATTTGACTTTGAAAAACCCACAAGATATTTTAAGATATTATGAGAAAGAAGGACACCAAAGGCTTTTTGGGAGCTTGGCTTGAACTATGCTACAAACATGTCCAGTTTTGGGTTGGGTTTTTCCAAAGGAAAGGAAACTAGCTAATCCATTCCAATTATCATCTTCAGAATGAATGAACATTTGCGAGATTTGTGCAACTAAGGGGTTAGAACCTATGAATGAACTGGGAAGCTGAGTCATCTGAACCTGTATTCTTAGAAAACAAAGGTGCTGCTACTCTACAAACATTTCATTACTGTTACTTTAGCTCTTAAGGGCGTTTGCTCAGAAAAGAATGTTACTTTCTCATGACAATGAAAAGTCTCATAATATATTCATAACAAGGAAAAAAAAAAGAAAATAACCATGTGAAATGGTGAATTTTCTTCTAATGCAAGCATCCATTGGAAAGGAAAGATTTTACATTATGTTCTTTCAACATAAGCAAAATTCTTTAAAAATTTTACTACATACAAATTTATTAGTGAAATTTCACTCCAGGGAATGTTTCTCCTGGAAAAATAGGGATGAAATTTATCCAATAATTACCAAAAAGTGCTTGCTAAAAACAACTTGTTTATTTCTCTTCCTTTGTTAATTATTTTATCTCTATATGGATTTAAGAACGATCCTATATTTTAGGATTTCTTCCACTCAGGACACTATTTTTTTTCCCTTTTGTGTGCTCATCACTTCTTGCATCAAAACCAGTTTTAATATATACATGCTTCTGAGAGACAAAAATTGTCTGTGCTGTTTTCATATGATGTCACAGATTTCAAGGCAATGTCTTATTTAAGACTGAAAAAGGTCTAGCTCTGGAAGATGAAAGATCCTCAGTGTTCAGGCAAGAAGGGAGCAGAAAAAGGAAGTTTGGATTTCTCAGCTTTTGAATTGCAAGACTAGAAGAGTTAGTTCAAAGACATAGAGCAGAGCTTTCTGAAGAAAGGCATAGAAGCATATTTTGGTTTCAACTGGATTTCTATATTGTTTACAATAATTTTTCTGGGTTTTGACTTACAACCTCAGTTTCATCTGCTGTTTGAATCACTAATAAGAGTAAAGGTTTGGAATCTTTGAACAGGAAGTCAGTAGTCAGAGCCCCATATAATATCAAGTAAAATTTGAAAATAGAATCCTGAGTGTTATTTAAAGAGTGTTTAAATTTTTTACTTCAGTGTTTTTTAATTTGTTAAAATAGCCTATGTCTTAATCCTGCCTTACGTATTATTAGTAGAGAAATACTCATACATAAATATAAGCTTGCCATCTTAGAATAGCACCCACAGAATTCTCAGCTATTAACAACAGTACATGCTAAATATGTAATTTGGTTTATGCATGATTGGGAAGGAGAAAAGGAAGAATAAAACCAGTTGCATTATCTACCATTTTGTTCTACATCTTGCATTTTCTCTATTGAAGGCCTCCATTATTAGCATGGAAAAAAGGAAGCTTTTCCCTTTTCCAGATTGAAGAGTATCTATGATCTCATTTAGGCATTTCAATCATTTTCATAATGATAGTTGAAATTAATTCAATCCTAGCCCCAGTTACGTACAATTTGTGAAATAAAAATGTAAGAAATACAGCATTAAAAAGAATGTTAATTGCAAAGACTAGAAATAGAGATGACTGAGTTCTTACAAGATGTGTTTTTGTACACTGTGCCCAAAAGCCTGTATATAAATCTAAATTTCAGTAACTAAATATGGTTTGGCTTTCAGAATGCTGAATCACTCAAGAAAGCTGTTGACATAATTGAAAGCCAGGGAAACTTGCACTCTTGGAAAATAAAGCCACATTTTCTTACATGCATAATTTTACCATATTTATTGAAATATTTCAATCAGAAATTATCTAACTCTTCTTCATAAATTTGCCTGCTAAAATATTCTGTTTTGTAATTCGTTCTCTCCATCATCATTTTGCTGCCTATATAGTGGACAACTAGTATCTGAAGAGAACTTAAGATGAAAGGGAATCAAACCAAAAATTAAATCTAATAATTATTTCCTGGGTGCATAACAAAAACTGGAGCAGTTGTTCCAGAAATCTTAAAACTCTAGGGAATTTTGTCTACAGTTCTACACAGCTGGCTGAGATCCAGACTCATTCATATTTTATAGAAATTTGAACAGGAATATTTTTATAAATGTTTATTGCATTACCTCTCAGCTGGACAATCTTCATGTTAAATGAAAGGATTATAGTATATGCTAGCTGAACCCTGAGGCTTCTAGAAGTCTGTTTTGCAAATTACAACTAAGAAAATATTAACTGCATTAGCAAGAAGAAAATAGCAACAGTAATGGCTTAATGGACAGAACAGCTGTTTTGCTGCTGCTGAAACTCTATTTGCTATTTAGAGCTCACCACGTCTAAAAAATACACTTTTTATCTACTAAATGCTCAGTGTTATAACAACTTTGAAAGCTAAAGAAGTAATTTTTAATTTCTTTTTTAACTAGATGTTATCCAAACCCACTTTAATTATTTACATGAATCCAATGATGTCCCCTAAGCGGAATTTTCTCATCCGAGATTTTGGAATAATCTTCATTTCAAATTCCACTTCAAACTTATTCACACAGAGTTTAGATTTGTAGAGATGATAACAATCTACTTTCTTCTCTGAGTAGTCTCTTTCAAACTGTACTGGACTTACATGGCAATAATTCAGTAGGAGCAGAAACTTCAGTAGTGGCTTCTGTGAGAGGATGCCAGAGCTTAAGTCCAATAAAGCCAATACCAGCTGGGTCCAAGACAGACTTGCCACTGGTCCAAGCTGAGCCTCTATGACAACATATTTAAGAATAGGGAAAAATCTGCTGCCTAGCAAATCTGGAGACAGAAGTGAGGTGTGAGAGAAACAACAGTGCAGACACCAAGGTCAGTGAAACAGAGGAGGAAGACATGCCTCAGCTTCCACAGCAGAGATTCACCTGCAGCCCATGGTGAAGACTATGCTGAGGCAGCTGTTCCGCTGCACCCAAGGGGGTTCCACACTGGAGTAGAAATCCATCTGCAGCACATGGAGGATCCCACATGTGAGCAAGTGGGTGTATCCCAAAGAGAATATGACTGTGGAGAGCCCATGCTGGAGCAGGTTCCTGGCAGGACCTGTTGATTCATGGAAAGTGGAGCCATGCTGAAGCAGACTGCTGGCAGGATTTATGACCCTATGGAAAGCAGCCACAGTGGAGCAGCCTGTTTCTGAACTGCAGACAGTTTCACCCAGTGTAATAGACCCATGCTGGAGCTGTTCATGAAGGACTGCAGCCTTTGAGAAGATCTCATGTTGGAGAAGTTCATGGAGGACTGTGTCCCAATCAAGAGACTTCTTCACTGGAACAGGTGAAGAATGTGGGGAGCAAGGAACAATGTGCGATGAACTGACCACAACTCCCATTCCAGTCCCTCTGCACTGCTTGGGAGAAGGAGTTAGAGAAGCTGTCAGTGAAGGTGAGTCTGGGAAAAAGGGAGAGGTGGGTAGAAGGTGTTTTCATATTTAGGTTTATTTCTCAATATCCTATTCTGATTTGATTGTTAGTAAATTTATATAATTTCCCTGAGTCTATTCTGTTTTGCCTGTGATGACAATCAGTGAGTGACCCTTCCCTGTTTTTTTTAAGCCAAGATTCTCTAATTGCTTTTTCTCTCCCCAGTCTAGCCAAGAGGAGAGTGATGGAGGGGCTTTGGCGGCCAGCCAGTTAACCCACCATTGCCACAAAATATGTCATTAGTATAAGTTACATTTATTAACCTATAACTGAACTTAAAACACACAGAAAGTGACTACAGTAGCTTTCATCATGAGATTTATAACTTTCAAATAAAATAGAAGAAAATATAGAAGGACTATAACCACTGGAAGGAGAGGAAGTGCTAAAGCTAAAGAAGATATTACCTGCCTCAAAGAAAAACTCTTAAAAAATAGAGAAGAAAGAAGGGGAATCAAAACAACTTGGAAAAGCTGCATTTCCTCCTTTATCTTATTTCTCTAGATCCTGACCAATAGCTTGTTTTTACATTCTGGACACTTAATGTATGGCCTAAACCAAAGCTCCTTTACTCTGGGTAGATGCATGGGAGAAATACCAAGCAGATACTATCAAGGGGTAAAAATCACACAAAAGTTTACTGTCAAACTATGAAAATCAAGGAATTGTGCAAATGATGTAGTAGAATATAAAACACTTATCACACTATTGACTTAGGCCATGAAATTTAGCAACCTTTAAACCCATCCAATGTTATTTTCCATGAAAAGAGAGTTAGAAGAAGAAGGGGAGAAAGTCAGCACAACAGGAAAGAGAAAAATAGACATATAGCTACCAACTCCTGGGCTCCTGTGATGTAATGGATAGAAAACCTCAAGGTAGGGTTACAGATCAACACGCTTGCCTTGTGGTCAGCCATCCTAAACCCTTGTCCCATCATGGGCCTTCCTTCCAGATGGGACTTCTGGTCACTCAGGGGCTTGGCCACTCAGAGGCTGGGAGAAGCACCACTGGGGGGCTGCCTCCAGTGTGCTCTGGCTGACAGACACTGCTTGTCTGGGGTATGGGGAGCAGGGCACCACCCCACCAGAGAAAGGCCTGACCCACCCCTTATCACACACATTCCAAGCATCCCAAGATGTCTCAAGACAGACTACTCTTTCCAGTCTCTGACACTTGCTGACTTCTTTTTTTGGGAGGCGCAACATATCCTGCTTAATTTTGCATAGCTGTACATCTATCCAAAAAATGTGTTCATTGGAGGATGCAAAAGTCTCTCCCACAATATAAAATCATCAAGTATAAAATCATCACCTCTTTTTCATCTTCCTTCTTCTGTTACCTTTTCTGTATCATAAACACAAATCACCATCTGAATCCTTTTATTTATGGGCAAGATATAGCTACCATTGGGTGGTTTGAACAACAATTTGTATATTCTCTTTCAATATTTTTTGTTTTACCAAACTGTAGAACAGTCTATGTGACAACTCTATGTTACAAATTCTTTAAAGGAAAAAACTTCTTTTAATGGTGGTGGTTTTTTTTTTTCAAGAGACTTTTCCATCGAAACAGTTGAGGCATTTTTACTTCCCTTTTATGGAATAATGTCATCATTTTTTGTGCAATTATCCAATGCGACCATTTAATGCTAATTTTTCATCAAATCAAATTAATGCCAGTTATTAAAACAACTGAATTATTTCAGTCTTTGTGACAATGAGAAGCATGTTTGTTTGTTTTTTTGTTTGGGATTTGTTGGAAACTGTAGCTCAAACCTCCATTCTGAGTGGGTTGAATTTCTTTGTAAGAACTATATATTCAGGAGGCAAAGTTTTGTCTTACTCTATGAAGACATATTTTGGTTTATCACAGGAAAGGCATTTGGCATCTTGTGCAGGAGATCTTATCATAAAAGAGGGTGTGGGAGCTAAAAATACCATGAGGCAATATAATAACTAAAGGAGATACAGTTTAATTTCAGTCAAAATGACTAACTTTGAAAATAAATTGAGATAATTTCAGAACAAAGAAAATGGAAAACACAGATTGCTTAGGTAATTAGACAAGCATACATAAAAGAAATTTCCTGATATACACAGACTTAAGGCACTGAGATGAGTAATTCATGGCCATAAAACTTGATAGTGGAAAGAAAATGAGTACTTTTGGTTCACACATCAGATCAAGTTATTTTGAAGATTCATGGTGATATATTCTATTTTTTCTTAATTACTCATTGACATATTTATATATTTTTCCCATCAGGAATGTATCTCTATGTAAAGCAACTGTATTCAAAATATAAGTTAAGGGCTTTTACACATCTCATAGTTAATAAAGGATTTTGGATATTGGTTCTTGACCTGCCACTGTCATATTCAGTCCCTCCCAAATATTTCTTTAAAACTAAATTATAATTTTTTCTTGACCAAACAAGAAAGATCATTTTAATCTTGTTTTCTTATTTCCAAAAGAGAGAAAAAAAATTACTTATATCTGTTCCATTACATTTTTGAGGGTCAAGACAGAAAGTTAATAACTTTCTCTTGCCCATTTGCTCTGACAGCTGGCGGTCAATTAGTATTCCCTCATCCCATAATTGGAATCACTGATTACAAACCACGGTTGTTAAGACTCAAATATTGTGGCTCATTTGCAACTTCACTGCCAGGTGAGATTAAGGGAAATGTCCCCCTGGTTAAACCACCAGGAGCTGTGCCAAACTATAATCAGTCTTTTGCATACATCAGAGACCTACAAACACAGCAGAATGATTGTATAAGCAGCAGCTGCAAGTTAAAGTTGAATCAAATTCTTCAAACATATGCAGTTTGCCAGATATCCAACCACTCTTGCAATTGCACGTATTTCATTACTTGGCAAGTTTTCTAAGACATAGAGCTAACACAAAGTAGAGAAATACCAAATTGTCCACACAATATGTAAAAGATTTTTTTAACCACATACGGAAAAGAATTCTGATTCTTCTATTGATGAGATTATAATTTTTCTCTCTGCATTCAGTTTTCAGAATACCTAATCCTGAATCCTGGTAAACACTGAGTTTGTACAAAATCCAATTTCTGAAATAGTTTGTCCATGAAGAGCTACTTAGCATAATGTTATCATGCTATCTTTTTACCAAAAGGTAAGCTTACACTGAACATTAGCTGTGATGTGAAATTATTTGGGGGTAAGGGAAGAACTGGGGGTAGGGAGATGATTCAAAACTCTTGTAAATAGTGAGATTGACAATGTGACAATGAGAAATATGGTCACTTAGGAGATGAATAATATTTTGATTCTTCCATTACCTTTTTTTTACCTCTCAATAAAGCTCAAATATAATACCATGCTCCTATCTAAGATATTGCCCTTTCAATTTTTTTTTTTTTTTTTTTTTTTTTTGTGAGGGAATTATTGAATTAGAAATATTATTGTATTCTAGGAACTATCCAGGGAATCAGAAGGCTATAGTTCTGTGTTCATAAATATAAGTTCCTGATCTGATGAAGATTACTTTTCTCTAACCTTTTTCCCTTTGTCTCACTTTGTTTTCATTACAACCTCTTTAGAACTAAGATTCTGTCAAGTTTTTGCTACCATATCTCAGCACATTGAAGATCAATGAATGGGAGCAACCATCTGCTAACACAATTCAGACAATAACTGGAAGTAGTTTAGCATTCAACTCGTTCTTTCAGAGGACAGTTCTTAAAAAAGTGCTTAAATATTTTTACGCTTTCAGTGTTTTCTTCAATTTTCAGAGCAACCTGCTGAAATACTCATCTTTATTAGCTGTTAGTTTGAAGTGAGCTTGCTTGTTGAAAGTAATCGATGTGGTTAATGTTCTGTTATGTTCAATAGGAATAAGATTACTGTTACTGTTCACTTCACAGAAGTAAGTCCCTGTTTCATTCTGAAATGTGCCAATAAGAGGCCAAAAATCTTAATAGAGTGTGTTACCATATATATGTCTGTCCTCATGCTTGATATCCTTGCCAATCTCTTATCCTCTTACATTTACATGTAGGGTTTATGTGTTGAAATGTGTATTTCTTAAGGTCCGGCGTGTCTGCGATTTCAAATTACACAAACTTTACCTGGATCATGTTTTCCAGAGATCTCTCATGGGCTCTGGCTGCTTCTATATCAAATACAGCAGCTTCACTGCTCAAATTATAGGGGCATCAGTAGAGGAAGTGAGTGTCTGCCAGAGTTTCTTACTTCCCTTCTCCAGCCTGTATTCAGAATTTTAGACTGAGATCAACACTGCATCCACTAAGGGGACTAGCTTGCTTCATTAGCAAGAAGGATGTGAATAGTCATGGATGGGGCTGTGATGAGAAGATTAAACTTTCAACTATCCCAGAGTGTATATAAAGTGGTGCTTCGAAGTCAGCATCTGGAACAATGAGTGGAGAAATAAAATGCAATATGTGTAAAGTTTTGAGTGTTGGTGACAGTGATGGAAAGAACAGACCCACTGGAGGAAGAATGCCTGCGACAGATGAAATTTGTAGGTGAGATGAGTTCATTGACTACTTTAAAAGTGTTTAGTAAAACGACTATACAGTTTCTCAGGAATAAAGGTGGGTCTTGCTTGTGATGAAGAGACCCATTGGATATGCAAATTAGCAAAAATTCCTATCTATAACCTAAGATTATTACCGTTTCTATTTGTGAGTAGAAAATGAGGGACATACAATCAGCATATCCTCAATTAAAAAATTTTGTACGATTCTTACATTTCCACTGTGTTTCTATCCAATGTATTGCTTACTCAGAGAGTGTTAAAATACTAACCAAAAAAAAAAAGTATTTTTCTGGGCAGTACATAATGGAATGACTTTCCTTTTGGGTAGATTTGAAAATCTCATTTTTAAAGAGGGCAAATTAATCTAAATTATCAGATGTCAAAATCTTTGCAGGTTTTGAAAACTTAAGTCCAGATATTTTTACTACTTTTAATATGTTACTTTGTGGGTTTTTTATATAATATCTTCTATAGAAACAACACTAAAAGGAAAAAACCATATTACTCTGTCCTATCCAGTCCCTGAAGTGTATCTTTGTAGACAAGAAGATGGCCACTCTGCAGAAAAATGCAGCTAAAAATACAGAAATCCAAAACAGCATAAACAAATAACATCCCAAGAACATTTATTTGTATGCACTGGCCATCAAACATATCTTATGAAGTAATTTAGACATAGATATGAGCATTGTATGTTTCTGGAATTAGTTTAAATGAATAATCTCAAACTGCTTTAGCTTTTGGATATTCTTTGACACCATCATAGTATGCTGTAGGACTATCAGTGACTGGCAATGTGTTACAGTTCCATTTTTTCCTCTCCTTGGCTACTGGGTTTTTTTCTGACTGTGTTACAGACCTATTAGAACTTGCATTTTTATTCCATTATTAGTAATACATTAGTTGTTTTTGTGGTGTTTATTGTATGGGTTTGATGGTTTGTTTTTTTTTTTACTGTGTCTCAATTGTATCATATTCTTATTAAAATTAATTTTCTTTTTTTAAATAGTTTCAAGTTTGATAAATTTAGAATTTGCAATTCAAAGATAACAATAAACAACAATTTAAGTTACTAATGCTTGTTTAGCAACATGAAACTTAAAAAAAACCCCTACTGGTAATTCATTCAAGATTTCTTGTTTTTTATGCCAATGGTTTTACCCTTGACCTGGAAGGACCACAGCCTCCAGGGATTAGTGGTAATTACATTTCAGACTTAAATCATTTCCACAGAGCAAAGACTGCTAATTGAATCACATTGTGCTGAACTGCATAAAAATTATGCCAAATTATGTGCAAATACTTTAAAAGCAACTTGCTTATAAAAAGGTAAGTGGCAGAGTATATTGTACTGTAAAATAAAGTTAGTTGTAAGAGAGGTATTTTCACAGGAAACTGTGAAATGTATGAAATTATTATCTTCCATACTGAGGTCTATTTCAAATAGTTTATGGAAGGAAAAAACAGAAGTAAGAATATGTTTATAACTATTTGTGAGCATTTTACCATTGGCTTATACACCCATAGCTGGAAAGAACTTCATAGATGCTGTTTTTTACAAACCTTCTCCTGTGACTGATTTCAACTCTAGGTTTGGTGCAACTCACCTAATGAGATTGCAAAATCTCCTGCTGTTAGTTTTACTTTTACTTTAATGTGTGTTGTCTACTTAGGACAAACATTGGTGAAAACATGGTTGGCATTTAATGGTCCAGAGACTACCTGGAGACTGGTAAAGTCTGTTTATATATCTGTTTAAATATCTGTCCTGTTTGAGATATTTTATTTATACCTGGAGGAGGTGACTGGAATACATCCTTGTCAAGTTTGCATATAACATTAGTTTCATTGCTGTTCAGCAATATTCTCAATATTCAGAAAATAATTTCACCTACGAGTAGAAAAACCATTGTTTTCACTTCTCCAATAAAAATAGTGTGACGGTGGTCACAGGGGTTTGCAGGTGAAGAGAGAGACGAGAATGTTGACTCCATGATCAGAAGGCTTGATTTATTATTTTATGATATATAATTACATTATAACTATACTAAAAAGAAAAGGAAGGAAAAGGTTCCTTCAGAAGGCTAGCTACGCTAAGAATAGAATAGAAAAGAATGATAACAAAGGCAGCTCTCCTGGACTCTTTCCGAGATAGTTCTGTCCTTGATTGGCCATTAATTATACACAAGATGGGCCAATCACAGGTGGACCTGTTGCATTCCACAGCAGCAGATAACCATTGTTTACATTCTGTCTCTGAGGCCTCTTAGCTTCTCAGAAGGAAAAATCCTAAAGAAATCCTAAAGAAAGGATTTTTAGTTGAAAAGATGTCTGCGACAAAATACTAAGCACTTTTCATAAGTAATTGATGAAAAATGTCTCTCTGAACATAATATATAAAATTGTTCATAACTCAATGATGTGTTTTCAGCAACACATACTCATCAGTTTGTCTCTCATAATTTTTGGTTCTCAGCATGAACTGAGATTAATTCTAGTTTATGCTGCTACTTCTACCTTTTAAATTTCAAGAAGCAAAGTTAGTCTTTGTGCTGCAAACTTCTAAATTGAAGCACACATCAAATTTTGTGTCTTTAATTTCCAAAGGTTACCAAAATAACCAGTTATAGCTTTCCTTGGTTTGACTACTAAACCTATTTCCCTAGAGCTCTAGTCTTCACATAATGTTTATTGTTATTGAAATGTAACAAACTTTTAACTTTCTTAAAGAAACTTTCATGCGCACAGAAGACATTAGGTTCCATGAAAGAAGTTATCTATTATTTGGGCTGAGATCTCAGAAACGGTGAATATTTGTTATCTGTGTTCGTTGGATGCTAAAACCATGGTCTTTACGTAGCTTTGCTGTTCTTGCCTGGTTGATCAAAGAATCAATTAAACTCACTGATTTGTCAGTCAAGCTAAGTGTCTTTGGGCTCCTCCAGGTTCCTGTAGACTATCTCTTTCCCAAGTCTGTAGCCATTTGTCCTAGGTTTGCTCACAGGGCAGCAAAGCCCAGAGCAGCATGGGCAGGGCTAAAATGCTATTCTGTGCACCATCATCCCAAGAGCTCAGTTTCTGTTAGGCTTTGAATTATATTGAATATTAAAGGCATGATGAGTTCTTAAAAAAATAAAAACAAAGGTGTGAAGCAGGATGCATTTTTCTGGCCACATGGTGTTGGATAGGATTTACTGAATTCACTTTTTTACTTTTTTTTTTTCCTGGTAGACTTATTCTTCTAAAAGTGCACTAGAAGTGTTTTGAGGAAAGCCTTTAGATCACACTAAAAAGCAGTATTGTTTCAGAATTAAAAGTCTCTTTAACATTAAGGTATGTGTTGAGCTTATTGATTCCCCTAAAAACATGAATGCAGGTAGTGATGGCAAGATAATTTAAGCAAGTGAGGAATGCACTGTCAAAGTATTAGATATAGAAGGATCTGGGGGGGGGGATATCTCCACACACACTTTTGATTACCCCAATTAAATTAGCAAAATTATCTTTTAGTCCTAGTTGAAGAGCCTATGCCTTCCTGACAAATTAGACACACACCTCTCTAATCAAAGAACTAAAAAGCAGGGGGAAGAATATTAGAAAATACTGAAAAATACTGAGAGGTTCCTTTAGGACAAGGGTCTCACACTGAAGATTGTGTTATGTGAAAGCAAATATGAAAAAGGCCTAAAGTGGAAGCCAGAGGAATATAGCAAAACAGAAGGAAGAAAGCTTCAGAGAGAAAAAAGGTAATTTTTTGGGGTTTTGTTTTGTCTCTTTTTTAATTCAGCATGTGTTCAATGCATTATTCTCTTTTAGAAAAAGAGAAAGTTATCTATTTCAAGTTTCCTGTTTCATTTTGTTCTGGACTCAAAAAGATGCCGTCTTACATTTTCCCTCAGATTTCTCTCCTTTGGTCAGGAGTCACTTGGGAGCTGTGAGAATGGTACTCTAAAGTTCAGTAGTTACCTGCTGAGCAGAACAACTCTACTGTAGCATTCAGAGTTACTGGGTTTTTTATTCCTCATACTCAGACACTTCCATAAGTCTCTGATGTTACTAGGTATTCTTTCTGAAATATTCATTTCTCAGACCAGAGTTGTTTGAGTGGTTGTACTTGGAAAAAATAGAAGTACAATCCTTTCAGCTTCTTGTACTCTATTTTTTCCTTTGTATCGAAAGAACAAATGCAAGCATTTTGTTGCAGTAACTGTTCAATTTTAGGGTACAGGCTTAGCTTCACTGTCGTGAAAGCGTATATTTCAGATGTAAGAATAATTCCAGTTTTTTACTCTATTTTATGTGGACAGAGAAAGGATGAGAAAGACCAATCTGTTGATTCTGTGAACCTGTCTGATTTTTACTTTTTCTTGCTATTGAAGGAGGTGGGAGAGGTGTTGCCAAAGTAGCTTACCTCTTGCTGTAAGTCAGTGCTATTTTCACAACTTTCTCTTGATATCATCTTCTGAAAGTAAATTATGAAAAAGAACTCCATAAATTAAGAAATATTAATCTCAGTGAATTTTTCAGAATTTATAACCTTAAATTCACTGGCTGAATTATAAAAGGGGGAGATGTACACACATCTGTTCCCCCAAAGATGCAAAATAAAATCTAAGAGTATAACGTAATTTTAACGCAGCAATTTTCTGGAACATCAGTGTGAATTTCAAAGGTGGCTTGTCCCATGCTTCATTTTTTGCTATGATTGCAACTGAAAGGTGTGCTATATACTCATGGGAGATTTCAGACCTGATAATCCATCGGCAATCTGCAGGGGAACAGCTGATGTGATCTTGTTGTCCTTACAGTCTCCTTAGCAGTTTCCATTACAATGTCCTCTGCCAGTACTGGCGTGCTGAGATCTCAATTTATTTCATGTGGAGCACAACTATTTCCGATTTTTGATCTGATTTTTGTCAAACAGAACTACCAATCCCAGCCTGTGGTCTGCTGTCCACTTTCCCCTGGGCTGGATGTCTTGGATATTGGAATGAGTGTGCCTGGAATGTCACAGCTGAAGGTCCTAGAGTCAAGTCCACCAGAAGGGCCTGAGCTCTGCACTTCAGGAGCACCCCTCTTACGTGTCACCCAGGAGCTCTGGGAGCAGATTGCACACAGGAGCCCACAAGACCTGCAGCATCCTTAACAGGCTTCAAGAAACTGGTGAAGTCAGCAAGAGTGCTAAGGGAAAAGAGCTGAGACAAGTATATCCTGTTTGTCATATACTGTTATGGCATAGGGAATGCTGGATGTGTGGCTGGGAGGAAGGTCTGGGGTGTGCTGCAGCAACAGGTTGCCTTTCAGAGCAACCTAAGAGACAGGACTCTTTTGAGTCTTTTTATACTTTTCTTGATATGAAAAGATCTGCAGAAATAATCTTCACTTTTAATTCACTTGAATTAAGAATTTATAAATAAACATGAAGGAAATATATTATTAAAAACAAACAGACAAACAACCTTTTTATTATTTATTTTAAATTTCATTGCAAGTTGGCAAAATGTCTGTTCAGTTCCAGTAATAATAGAGGCAGATTCTAAGTATTCACAGTTATTTATGTGGTGGCATTTTGGACTCGATACCATGTCTGATGAAATTTCACTATTCAAGAAGAAAAATAATGTATTATTGACAACAAAGCTTCACTTTGTGGACTCAAGCCTCTTTCTTTGTTGTTTCCATGCCTGATACTAAGCTGTAAGGCAAGTACCAACCTCATTAAAAGCTGTTTTCCAATTATTTGGTAAATATACTGTACAAGGAGCTATCAACAACTTCAAAGATTAATTACTAGGCAAAGTGACGCTTGCATTTTTCAAGATAAGACCGAACTGCTGAAGGAATTATATTATTACAGTACAAGGCATGGTACTTATGTGCTGATGGCTGAAAAAAAACAGGAGACATAGCAAATTATAACAAAGAAATGGAGCCTATATTTCATTTAATTGGGCCTCTTTTTATAGGTATAGAGCATGTATATCATGCATCATACTTACCTGCTTTAATTTTATTAAGCTAAAAAATAATATGGGGGAAAAAAGTTTATTTTTTTTTCTTTTCTTCCTTCTCTCTCTTGCTTTATATTGACACTATGGTTTCACTTTTGCATTACAAAATTCTCTGAGCTGGGATTATCACCTCCTGTATATTTTCAGAGCACTTTGCACAGAGACATCAGCCGGGTTGAGGTTTGCAATGTTGTGAATAAAGACACATTGTTAGACTCATCGGGATGTTTCAGCTGTGTTAAACCACTTTGACAGCACAAAGCAAATGCAAATGTAGTTGTGGTAGCTAGCAAAATCAGATTTATTAAAATTCTTATCCACTAGAGAAATCAAGGTGAATAAAGCATTTGGGTAAACTGCATCCAAATTCTCAATGGTGGACCGTTTACTGCAGAAAAAAAAAATTAAAATGCATAAATTGGAGAGAAGAGGGGGAATATAGGTTAAAATCAAATTTAATAACATTTCTTAAAAAAACACAGCACAACCCTATATACATAATATTTCACTGGATCTGATCCTAGTCTTATGGTGGCAGTGCAAGTATTGCTTTACACAGTAACTCAAGAAGTCTTCCAGAATACATTTTTTCATCACCGTTTTGTACTTTTTTTTTCATCACCATTTTTACTTTTTTTCTCAGTATTTCCTCTTTGACTAAGTTATAGAGTGGAACTGACTGATGTAATAGCTGAAGTGTAAGCCTAAATCACAGAAATTCCACTTATTTAGTTTTTATCTTAAGCTAAAATGATACATGCAAATATTTATATAAATTCTTGATTTAAATATATCATGCTTTATGGAAAATGAGGGAACAATAAGGCCAGGTTGCCAGAAATGCACAAAACAGCTGACATCACAGCTCACTGAATATGAAAATTATTTTCAATTTTGTATATATGTATTCAAACCCCTCTCCTATTTTACATAACTATTTCACTACTATCAATCTATTTATTAGATTAAGAAACTTCTCTATAGGGATTCAGTATTATAATCTTTTTTGTGTAGAGAAAAACTATGATTTTGATATTGTTCTAGTTGCTCCAATTTTGTCTTTGAAATACTTTTCTGCCTTAAAATAATGTTATCCTTATTTCTTTCATTTTACCCCCTGATATGTGCTTTGCACTTGACTGAATTTCTTTTGCTATGTATCCTTCCTTTCTTTGCTCATTTCTTTCTTAAGGGTAATCAAGAATTTTCAGCCTTCATCTGTTCTTAGCAAATTAGAATTTTCATTTGCATATTATATTTCCAAAGAATGCATGACAGTATAGATGCAATGGTTTTAAGGCATAAGCCTGGGATGGCCACAAGGAAAGAAATCATTAGTGAATTTTGCCTATCATCTTAAATTAATGCTACAAAAATCTTTTCATATAATTTTAAAATTGTATTTTAGAAAAGCTTTAAAAATATATTTTCCTACATTGTGGAAACAAAATGATACAAATTCCCTTAGTAATATAGGAAATACACATGGCATAAAAAATAACCAACCATCCAACCAACCACAGAATAAATCATGTTTTAAAGAACCTTGTAGATAAACTAAAGAATTTTAATTTGTATGGTATTGCAGTATATTTGCTCTGTTATGTCTTGAGCTTGCTCTGCTATCTTTCGAACTAGCTTACCAGAATTGTTTATTTCTTCTGTGAAAAAGTTTCTTTTTCCTAGTCCTGCTGTGATTGTGTATGTCAGACCTCCTGAGGCTAGCACAAATCAAGAATGACACATGTCATTTACAGCACAAAAAAAAATTCTCTTCATGGATTTATTAACCTACATAAATTTTTTTAAGGCTTGTGAAAAAACACATTTTGCCTAGAAACCTCTGTTGCATTGTTATGCTCATTCTTCCTCCCCTCTTCAATTTTAAAATTTACTAATCACATCTTTTGTTTGATCCTCTCTTAAAAGTTTTGAGAATGGAACTATGACTTGTCAAAGGAGATCAATGATAAGAATATAATGTAAGTCATTCTTTCCTGGAGAGATAAATGTAGTCCTTGTATGGATGATCTGAGATATATTTAGGGAGAGCACAGAAGCCTGATCCCTAGCTGTGATCCACTCCCATCATTCCTTCTCCAAGTTCACAATTATTCTATTAGGGATTCTAACATGTTTCTCTTTGCCCATTCCTTTCAGTATACATTTATTCTTTACTTGTTCATTCATCCATGAATTTGAACCTGCTGACACTGGCTGTGTCTATTATTTCCTATGACAGCAAGTTCCAAAATTTCATTACCTGCTGTGTTAAGCAATACTTTCTTTTATTTGTTTTAAACTGCTTTCATTGGGGTTATTCTAAGTGTAATGTTATGGTATTTGATGAAGAAAAACTCCTGTTCATTCATCTAACACCCTAATAATTTTGTAGACCTGAGTCTGTCAACTCTTCTGTCTCTGAACCAAAGCCCTAGGCTTAGTTCCAAAATTCCCAAACAAAATTATCAAATTATGGAACAGCTGTGTGAGGAGGACAGATCATATACTGTCTCATATCACTAACCTTTGATATGCCTTTTGATGCCTTTTGAGTGTCTTCAGAATTACAGAATAGCTGAGGTTGGGAGGGACCTCTGGACATCACCTGGCCCATCCACCCTGCTCTATAGTGAACTATGAGGAGGAACACCCAGTCCATGCCAAACAAATTCCAGCATGAAGGTAATACTTAATCTCTCAGCCCATGTGAGGTGGTAATGTCATTGGGCATATGCAGTACAGGTCTGGAGATGACAAAAAAAGATTTCTGGAATGACGTCAAGGCAAAAATGTTGAGTTTTTGTAAAGGCTTGTCTAGCTCCTCCATTCCATTCATTTAGGCACCTGTCCCTATTTCCATCTGCCATTAAATTTTATTTTAATAGAAAACCTGACAGTGGGCTCTGCATGCTACCATGGTGTCTTTTGCATATAAAGGTGAACAGTGTGTTCACCTAAGTATGTGCATTCATAGACATGCCCATGATGTGTGTTTGTGAATGTATGTGCTCACAACTAAGTATCCATCTAGCAACATTCTTTCTTTTCTCCTGCTTCAGAGTCAGCACCTGACCTCTGATTTACTTTGGGATGTCCAGTGGCCTTTGACTTAATCAAGACTTTCCAGCAATCACATTATTTTCTTTAAAAGATGTCAGAAGTCCACAATTATGTGAGAGTACAGAAGAAATGCCTATAAAGAACAAACTGCAAGTGAGAGCTGCAGGACCATGCAAAATGCTTCCTGTGACTCCATTGTAAATCAGTTTATAAATCTGAATTTTGGAGGACAGTTTCTAGTTAAAGATACAAAAGATCTAAATGCTTGTACTACAGCAACTCTGGCACCTGTCATCATTGGTGAACATGCGATATCACGGGAAGGCTGTATCAGGTTTCATCATTTAAAGTTGATATGACTCATGGAATTTGTATCACAGCTGAGTACTGTGAGACATACAATAGCATATAATTGGCACAATGATCTCAAAGGTAGATATAAAAGGTGTGCAAAAGTGGGACAAGATGCATCAGGAGTTCAAAATGTCAACCTACAGACAAGAAAAGGGCTCACTCTAGTGGTAAAATCCAGCAAAACAATAAAAATGCTCTACCTGGATGTCAACATCTCGCAGCCTTAAAGAGCTGGGGTGAAATGGAGGTATGAGACTAAAGAAAAACAGGGTGAATAAATTGTAAAAATACCCAGAAAAATGTGCATATTCCACGACTGGTAATATTTCAGGGGACCTTTTTGACAGCTCTGCACAGGATCATCACAGGCAAAATTAGGAAAGCTTCTTCTTCTTTCAGCCATACCACACAAACATGGTTTGCTTTGGCAGTCAGGAGGACTGGAAATGGGGTGGTTCTCAGTCCCTTCTCTGGCTCCATAAGGACACCTGAACAGACAACCCCAACATGCTTGTATCATCATGTCAGTTCCTTTTTGAGACATGAGAGCAATGGCACTTCCTAGAACCTCATAACATTATGCTTCCTAGAGCTTATAACATCACCCTGCTGTGGCTATTCCCTATCCACAGCAGGGTAATGCAGCATGTTGCTCTCTTGCTTGAAAGACAGAAGACTGAAATGGATACTCCACTGCTTGGTATCACAATGCAGTTTCTCCTAACAGCTTTTGGTCACTAATTCTATTTTACTGCTTTCTCTTTGCCATTGATACAGTGACATTCATTATTTTTTAAAATAATTTGATTTTGATAAAGCATTTTCAGAATACCTCCTTTTTTTCAGATAAAAGTATTGATTTTGTCACACTGGTTTCACTGACATCTTCAAAACAAACAAACGAAAACCAAACCCCCACAGAGGTTCCCATGGCAACAAAAAATGTTTGTAATTTCTCATGGAACTATTACATTAGCCTTGCTTTGACATTCCCACACAGTTAAAAGCCACCTTATTAAAGGAAATACCCTTTCTTTCACCACATTTTCTGCTTTATATTCTATAAACAACATAATATCAGTGATGTTCCCCAGGGCTCGGTATTTGGGACAATCTTGTTTAATTTCTTTATCAAGGAAGGAAACAAATGCACCCTCAGACAGTTTGCAGATGACACCAAGTTGGGCAGGAGTGTTGACCCGCTGGAGGGTAGAGAGGCTCTGCAGAGACTTCTGGACAGGCCGGATCAATGGACCAGGGCCAGTGGTATCAGTTTAAGCAAGGCCAAGTGCCAGATCCTTCACTTTGGTCACAACAACCCCAGGCAGTGCCACAGGCTGGGGCAGAGTGGCTGGAAAGTGGCCCAACAGAAATGGACCTGTGCTGCTGGTTGAAAACCACTGAACATGAGCTCAGAGGGCCAAGAAGGCAAATGGCATCCTGGCCTATATCAGGAATAATGTGTTCAGCAGGAAATTATTCTTCCCCTGTTTACTTGGCACTGGTAAGGCCGCATCTTGAGTGCAGTGTCCAGTTCTGAGCCCCTCACCACAAGGAAGACATTGAGATGCTGGAATGTGAACATGATAGTGGGGCCCTGGAAAAATGTTAAAGATAGACTCTGAAAATGTTAGGCTTTGTGTTTTGCCAGATCATGTGAAATTGCACCTGCGTAAGCAGTATGATAAATGATATAATTGTTAGATGTGATGATTGTTTAGTTATTAAATATAATTATTATATAATCATAAGAAGAATCATGAGAAACTATGTTAGAAGTTTAAGAGGGGGCCACGAGGAGCCATGCTTGGCTGAAATCTATGTATACAATAGAACAATATAAGTTTATATTGTATTAATTAACAATAATTAACATAACATTAATTATAATTTGTTATATATGTTATATGTACATTATGTTATATAACATTAAAGTTATATAATGATAGAATATAAAAACATGTTCACCCCGAACCCATATCGGAGTCAGATTTGGGTTGGTACCCCTGAATCCAGAGCTCTTCCAATTAAAGCACCTACATATAATCATTCTTGTGATTATGTGTTTCTGAACGCTAACAAACAGAGGACGGCAACAGAGCTGGTGAAGGATCTAAAGAGCAATTCCTATGAGGAATGGCTAAGGAAGGTGAGGTTATTTCACATGGAGAAAAGGAAGGCTAAGGGTGACCTTATCTCTCTCTACAACCACCTGAAAGGAGATTGTATCGCAGAGGCCATCGATCTCTCCTCCCAAGTAACGTAACTGTACTAGAGAAAATGATCTCAAGTCGCACCAAGTTTAGATTGGATATTAGGAAGAATTTCTTTATGGAAAGGGTTATCAAACTAGAACTGTCTGCCCAGGGAAGTGGTTGAGTCACCATCCCTGGAGGTCTTAAAATGATGTGTAGATGTGGTGCTTAGGGACATGCTTTAGTGGTGGATGAGGCAATGTTAGGCTAATTGAGGGACTCAATGAATCCAAAAGCTTTTTCCAACCTAAATTATTTGAATAATTATATAAAAAGCAACAACAGAAGGAATACAGGGGTCTAAGAGTCTTTGTGTAATACTCTCCCTTTCTGCTTTTTTGGTATTTTTTTAACCTGAATCTAAGTATAGTTTTGCAGTTAATTTGATTATTTAAAGCCTAGTTAAAGACTGGATGGGGAAATAAGAAAAAGCATTAAGAGAAATCACAAGATCCTTCAATGATAAGTGCAGATAAGCAGCAGGAAAAAAATAGTCCTTAATTGTTCCATAAACAATAATTTTAGTCTTGAAATTTGCTGTTTTAATGGTATGAATGTTACTGTGAAAAATGGGATTTTATTTTCAGGAAATACCTGATTGGTGAAAAAGAGAGCCAGACTTCTCAATGGCACCTAGAGAAAGGAAAAAAGGCCATGAAGAGAAATTGAAATGCAGTAAATTTCACTGAAATATAAGGTTATTTTATTTATTTGTTTGTTTGTTTGTTTATTTATTTAGTTGTACAATGGTAGTGAAACATGTTGTCCATATTATTTTTTCCATCCCTGGAGATACACAAAACCTGATTAGACAAGGCACTGAACTGCCAGCTTTAAGCAGGGCAGGTAGATTAGATTATCTCAAGATCTCTCCTAACCTCAGCCCTCTCATGTTCCTGTTGTTTTAAATTAAAAACTAGATAAATTATCATGGCTATATTAAAGTTATGTCAGATATTTATGTGTGGCTTGGGATATCCTTACCACTGTGAGCTTTGACAGAAGCACTTGGCATCAGAGTTCAATATTTACAAATACAGTGCATGTAACTCTAGATGTGGAAAATCTTTTGAAATGCCAATAGAATTCACAAAGGAAAATATTAAAATGGAGAAAAAAATAAGGAAAAAATGTAAATCTCTGCAAGCATACCACCCCAAAGGTGTCTTATACTTGAGCGTTCATATGAAGTGTCTTCTCATTATACCTGTATGCCCTAACGAGGGCTGGAGGTGGAAACAAAAGAGAACATACTTCAAAGGTAAACCTCTGTGCATGAGAAGAAGAGATATGATTTCATAATGGTGGAAGGCATTGAAAGAAACACTTGATCAGAAAAGACTCAAATGATCTGACTTCACAGAGTCTGGAATTAAAAAAATAAATTAATTAAACATTGATTTAATTAATTATTTATCCTTAACTAAAGACTCAAGTTCAAAAGAAAGGAAACATAAACATTCATAAACATCATAGAGATACCCTGCCACAGCAACAGAGCCTTACTTACACTGACTATTCAAAAGATGTAACAGTCAGATTATTTTTAGTTTTTTCATGTGAGCAAATGAACCAGAAAAAGCCAAACTAAACACCACTAAAAAAATGGCTTTGTTTCTTGGGGTTGGTTGTTCATTGGGGGATTTTTTTTTTTTATCATCTTAAGGTTTTGGATAAGGAAGAAACCAGTTTAAAAGAGATTATTGTTTCTGAGCTTGTTCATTTTTTTTTTTCATGCAACCACTATATATATTTCATGGTTTTTCTTTAACATTGTGTAGAAAATAGGAAAGCTGTTTGGCTGAAAAATTATTAAAGATCAAAGCCTGTTTTACAACAGACAGCAAAGCTTTTGAACTCAGGTGTCAATTACTTTATTAATGTGTTCAAGTGCCTGCTGTTAAAAGTTCAAAGGCACCATTGCCCTCACCAATTAAAGTTTAGTGTTCTTGAAAAGAAGTGCAGTGGTAGTTAATCTCTACTACTGTGAGATGACATCTGTTTAATTCATATTTTTACTCTTTTGCCACAGTATTAGAATACATTATTTTGTATAACACTTACTCATAAAATCACAGGAAGGCTTGATTTGGAAAGGACCTTATACATCATCCGGTTACAATCCTCCTGTCATGGGCAGGGCCTACACCTGGCTGAGGGACCCACCCAGCCTTGCCTTGAACACTTCCAGAATGGGGCATGCACAGCTTCTCTGGTTGCTCCAGTGCCTTACAATCCTCCAAGTCAAGAACTTCTTCCAAACATCAAGTCTAAATCTCTCTTTTTCTTTAGTTTAACCTTGTCCACTTACTTTCTTCCCATGCAAAAAGTCTCTCTCCAGCTTTCCTGTAGGCCCCCTTTAGGAACTGGAAGGCTGTCACGAACCTTTTCTTCACACTGAACAACCCCAGCTCTCTCAACCAGAGCGTGTAGGAGACATGTTCCAGAAAATCTCCATGGTGCTCCCTCTAATAGGCACACATCTCCCTTGTGCTGACAACCCTGGACCTGGATGCACCCCAGGTGAAGTTTCATGAGTAGAGGGGTAAAATCACCTTCCTCAACCTGCTGGTCACTCTTTGGATGTAGCCCAGGATGCAGTTGCGCTTCCAGGCTGTGAGCACACACTGCTGGCTCATGTCCAGCTTTTCCTCTGGACCCCCCAAGTCCTTCTCTGCAGGGCTGCTCTCAATGAGTTCTTCTCTCAGTCTGTACTCATGTCTGACATTCCTCTGGACCAGATGCAGCACCTTGTGTTTACTTACTCTGTTTCTTTGCATGATGCCTTTAACCATTATAATTTGGAAAATACTAATTTTTCTATTGCTTTTTGTCATCTGAAATATTATAAAGTAAGCCAAAACAGATTTCAAGGACATCAGTTGTTCTGCTTTAGCTGCCTACATACCTAGATTTAATCCATAGTGTAAGAGATAGGGGTTTTTTAAAATTTTAGTTGTAAACATACTTGTAATTATTAATTGTGGTTTATCAAGATGCAGTATTTTTACTAGCCCCTTCCACCAAACAAGTTCTTATTCTACTACTTTCCAAAATGAGAATTCAGGTCCATCAGTTTACTAAGATTGGCATTCAAATTTCGGAGGCATTTCTGCATTCATAATCACCCTGCAGAAGCCATATTGGTTAATTTACTGACATACTTAGAATAATAAAGTAATTTCTCTTCCCTTTGCCCTTAAGTATATGCTCAGTCTTATCAGAATAACCAGTAGAATTAATTGCCATGTCAGAAGAGAAACAATTGCTAATCAGTATCTGAAATGTTTATTATTTTGTAGGTAAATCTTGCTAAACTGAATCTTTGGTGTGAGCTTAATGAATAGGATGATAACTCTTCAGTTTGCTTTTCCCTGCCTAACATAATTAACTCCTTCTACAAAGATAATAATCAGTTTTGACTATTAGACTACAGACAATCAATTGACTATTGTTTGTCAATGAAGATTGACAATCAATCAATTTTATTATTGACAATCAATCATAAACTTCAATATTATGAAGATTAATATCTTTGTGCAAAGATAATCAATCAACAATCAGTAATCAATTTCACACTATAACGTGAAATAATTTTCTAGACAAAATAACTATGTTAAAATTTAATAATGGGACGAATGTGATGAACTAATATGCTTTGCATATGCTAATATATCCCAATAATACAAAGCTTGTGTTGATCAAAACTAGAAACCTTTGGAAAAGTAGTTAAAATAATATCTAATCAATAATAAAACACTTGAGTGTTTGTGAAGGGGTAAATTTTCTTTTCGCCTGAGATTCACTGATGTTAGAATTGTAACCTAAAGATCATAGAAAAGAAACTGAGTCAAGAAATTAGAAAATCATATGGAATTAATACTTGACTAATATATCACTCCTGTAATCTTTTTCAGTATTTCTTTTGTAAACAGTTTTGAGCAGTGAAAATAAAACAAATGTGTGTAACAGCATTCAAAATTAAGAGCTTCAGGAAGAAGGCTGAAAGAATTAACTTAAATCTTTCCATGCAGCGTCTGACACAGCGTAGTGAGAGAAAGCCCTAACAATATTTGTCAGAGGTCTGCCTCAGCTAAGTAGCTATAAATATTACGCAATTTTGATACCAGCATTGGATGATTTAAATGGTCAAGTAATTTTGTTCTCCAAAAGTTATATTGTGATTTGTGAAGATCATCTTTTCTCTGGGCTGTGTTCCCCAAGTTCTGTCTTCATAGAAAACGAGAAATGAAAGCTACTAAATATACCTCACAAAATAAGGTATTACCTTTGTTATCTATTAGTAACAGCCCTAAAAGACAAGCATAATATGTGAAGAAGAAGTCCTTCAAGACAAAAAAATATTTTTCCAGGAAAAAAAAAAAAGGTGGGCAAAGCTTAGAGAAAAATAAACCTGAAACACATATTCAAAAGGAGGTTGAGTCTTAATTGTTGTGATTTTACTTTCGTACCTTGTCATATGTCAGTTAAAACAATTAAAATAAAATTAGAAAAATAATACAGAAGAAGATGAAAGAATTAGGAATAATTAATAATTGGATCAAAACTGGATTTATGCACATTCTGTAATTTTATTGGACTACACATGATAAAAAAAAAAAGCTGTAGTTATAATGGCATAGGCCTATCTTTGTCTGTGAATAATTTTTAAGGAATCAATGGTACACAAATACAGGAAAAATTTCAGGTTATGGGGGAGTTACGGAATGAAAAGGAAATTATGTTGATGATTATGGGAGGGTCTTCTTGTGACCCGCTTGTTTCTGTAGGTAGCTAAGCTGGGGAAATGTAAGGAGATGTGGGTGAGTTTCTAAGGTTACAGTTAATCAACATTTTACTGCTTCAGTAGCAATGAGTTATGGTATTAATAACATTATGACTGGCTACGTGCTTTTTCAGGTACAGCCAAGTAATTGGTCTATATTCAGCATTTTCTGTAAGTTTTGATCAGCCTTGTGTGCTTGCTTTGCTGGGTGTTTTACTTCTTTTGTTAAGCAAAAGAAAAACTCAAATACTGAAATAAAATCTGAAGTATTTTATATAGTTCTGTTGCCATAACTATAAAAATTAAGTAAATATTCATAAGAAAATAAATGTACAGTGAACACAGTAAAGAGAGCATTTGAAAAAGGAAACAGGCAGGGAAGACAATTTTATTGTCTAGAAATTTGGGGTTAAGAATCAAATGTGATAAAGCTATATTTAATTCTTTCCATTGAGGTTCACATAATCTCATTATAGAATTAATAAACTTTTCTTTCATCTCTTACAAAAAAAAAAATCCCAAACCTGCAAAACCAATGCTTTGGTATGATTTCCCAAATAATCACTGATATATAAGTCAAATCTGTAGGCAAGGTTTATCCTTTTTTTTTGTAATTCTGGTTAATATTCAGAGTAAAGAAGAGGGTTTGAGATCAATTTCAAGTATACAGACACTGTGAGAAATAATTGTCTACTATGCTCCAGCTTTTCAGATTTTTATTTATTTCTCATATGAAATTGTTCAGTGGAATGACAATCTTCAGGATCTGCTTTTGCTTATTCATAAAATGCCAGCAAGGAAAGCAGACAAATATAAATATTTAATGAAGTTTTAAGGCAATTTTCTTTCTAGAAGCTAAAATGTTGTCTGTAGTACTTTCCTAGTCACTAAACAGCCATAAGTACAAACATTTTTGAAAAGATTTTAAAAGCTTGTTTGCTGAGGAATATGCTGAACTATTTAAACAGTTTTCCTTCTACTGAGTAGCTTTAAAAGTAGGAAATATACCTCTGGTAGTTTGCTATCTCTATGCAAATCAATAACAAAAGCTCATGAAAAAATAAAGACCTATTAGACAGTGCATTGAAAGTTGCTATATTTTTGAGCAGCAAGGATAATCTTGCAATGAAGAATCATCTTGGCCTCAAAAGTAGAATTCAAATAATAATTCAGTAATGTATTTGAAAGCATACATATTCAATATATTACTTTACAGAGCATTTTTATATCAATATCTCAAATTGCTATCATGGCAAATAGTATAATTCCAGTTACAATAGAATGTTCTGGGCTTTAAAACTCCCAGCCAACCCTGAACTTGTGGGAAATCTGCTGTTTCAGCTGGATCCCTCTGAGTCCATTGGCCCTGATGGCATTCATCAAGAATACTCAACAAGTATTCAAAAATCATTGAGCACTTTCTCAATGACTTTTTTGAGCAGACTTAGGAGTCTGTAGAGGTCCCAGTCAATTGAAGTTTTCCCAATTTTCAAGAAAGGCGAGAAGTATGACCCTGGAAACTGCAGGCCTATCAGTCACATTTCAATGACTGATAAAATTATGGAGAAAATAACTTTGAGAGGTTCTGAAAAACACCTGAACAGTCATCAGTCACAGCCAGCATGGTTTCATGAGGAAAAAGTCCTGCTAGTCATATTTAATTTCTTTTCACAACAAGGGAACCCTAACTGATCAAGGGAAGCCAGTTGATGTAATTTTTTTGATTTCATTAAAGTTTTTGATACTGTCTCTCTCAGTATCCATCTGGAGAAAAGGTTCAGCAAACAACTGGATAAACACATCATGAGATGCGTGAGCATCTGGCTGAAAAGGCAATGGGGTGATATCAGGCTGGTGACCTATTGTTAGAGGCATTCTGCAGGGCTCCATCTTAGGCCCTGTGCTCCTCAACATCTTCATAAATGACTTCAACATGCAAATCAAAGGTACACCAAGAAAGTTTGACAATGATAGTAAATTCAAAGAAGCTGCTGACCCCCTTGAAGGCAGAGAGAACCTGCAGAGAGACCCCAAAAATCTGAGGGCTGGGCAATCACTAACCATATGAAGTTTAACAAAGACAAGTCAGTTCCCAGCCTTTACTGCTGCACATGTATATTTCAGTCCAGGTGTAGAGTTTTGCCTTTGCTTTGATTGAATAGTGTCAGGATTTTGTCAGTGCTTTTCTATAACCACTGATGATCCTTTGAATAGAAGCCTTTATTTCCAGAGGTAGCCAATTTGTATTACCTGGTAATTTGCTGTAGATATAGCCTGCCCCATTATCTAGTCATACAATAAATTAGTATTGAGCTCAACAGATGCCACAAGTAATAAGCCACAAACTAGACATTGCAAGGCTAATCACAAACCTTTGGGCTCAGTGTCATTGTTACTTTTCCTCTCACAGTCTTCCCATGCAGGCTATACCTCACCAGCTTTTCTAGAAATATTTTAGGTGTCAATAAATTTGCTAATGTCAAAGGAAACAACAACCATTTTCTTTCTCACCATGCATAAAGCCAGAACATCACTACAGAATGCAATCACATATGATCCACATATCGATACATTCTAGATCTGCATTGGAATTGCCTTGGAATTCATTTAGGAGTACCTATAGGTCAAGAAGATGTAGAACAGCCAGGAAGGGTTTAATAATGTCAAATCATATTTGAACAACTTTAGTTGTCTTCTAAGATGAATTTTCTGTATGGATTGTTGAACAGTGGTAGATGCAACAGTATTTTGACTTCTGGAAAGTTTTTGACATAATAACCTTCTGAGCTTAAAGGATTGAAATCAACAGCTTGGTATCTGTTTATTATTGGGAATTAGTGGAGTCCTTGGTGTTTGATAGTGAGGCACATGTTGTTCAATATCTTTATGAACAACCATGGTGATGAGACAAAATGTGACCTTTGACCTAGAAATACTATGATGAACTTAAGGACTGGACCAATGGAAAACTCCTAAGTTCCTTGAGTGAATAAAAGCCATTTTCTGCATCCTGAGTAGAAGAACACCAAAAAATAATGCATGACAAACAAGTAGCTGAATAGGACTTGGGAGCAACAACAAATTAATAAAAATTAACTTCACAAGGCATTCTGTGATTTGCTGTGAGAATTGTACCTGACCAACAAAGAATTTTTTTTTCCACTCAGTGCTAACAAAGCCACAACTGGGACATTGTATCACTCTTGCTTGTTTCTCCCAGCTCCAAAGTGATGGGGAGAAAATTAAGGCAGTCTGAAAAAAGGCACATATTGAAGAATATCTGTATGAAGGAGCTGGATGTGTTTAGTATGGCAAAGGGAAGATTAGGAGGTAATTTAAAACTTCCTGCAAGTACTTGAAGGACAGTTACCAAGCCAGTACAGTTCATTTCTTCTTGTTGTGTTAGGAGATACATGGCTCTGTCCATGAGTCTGATCAAGTTCAAACTATTAGGAAAAGTTTCTTTCACTAGAGGTTGCCAAGGCACTAGAACATGTATCATATATTGGTTTTAGGATCCTCATATTTTCATATTTTCACTTATGAGGAGCAGCTGAGGGAACTGGAGGTGTTTATTCTGGAGAAAAGAAGGCTCTTGGAGGACTTAAAATCTTCTACAACTACCTGAAAGGAGGTTATAGCCAGGCGAAGGTGGTTCTCTTTTCTCAGACAACAGGATGAGAGGAAACAATCTCAAGCTGTGAGAGATATTAGGTAAAATTTCTTGATGAAAAATGTTATCAAATTTTGGTACAGGCTGCACAGGGAATCAGATGAGTCACTCTCCCTGGAGGTATTTAAAAACCAGGTAGATGTGCTGCTTATGAACATAGTTTAGTGGGACTTGGCAGTCTTAGGTTTAGGGTTGGACTTGAATGTCTTTTTCAATCTAAATGATTCTATGGATCTTTTCTTAAATTAGGGAAGGTACGTTTTCCTGACAATAGGAATACCCAGGTGTGGCTTTTGAATCCTTGACCACTAGATGAAATTTACAAATAAAACGCAAACGTGAGACCAGGGCCTGCATCCTTCCTCCATGCTAAATAATCTAGTTGCACAGTATGAGTAATATCTTTTTTCTTTTTGTTCATTTCTACAAATGTATCCCAAAGTATGTTAATCACAGTGAAAAAACTTGACTATTAAGACTGATTTCACCTTGCTGGTATTATGGCTAATTATAAATCTGTTAATCAGAGCATTATCCCAGGATATTTGAGTTTGAATTCTCTCAGGCTGATGTGGGAACTGAGGAATTCCTGAAAATGTTTTCAGTTGGAAAAAAAATAAAAGGGTTCTGTAAAACCATGCATCTGAATAAATTGCCTATTATTACAAATGCATCAGAAAGTTCTAGTAATAATATTACAGAAAGACTGAACCTTTCAGCATCATCAGAAATAGCAGGCCTTTTGGTGGTTTACACAAAAGTACTCATAATTTGCTTGGGTATATCTAATGCTAATGTGCTTGGCATTGTCATAAGAGTGGCAAATGTGTAGCAATAAATGTTTCATCCTGAAAAATATTGTGGTGCTCATTTGGCTGAGATGCCCCTCAGATAAGCAGCTGCTGAGGTGTTTCCAGACTGTCTGCCTGGAATTTGGATGCCTAAATTCAATTTCAGTCCCATATTAGGCAAATAAAACATACATAGGTTTAACTACATTTCCTCCAGGGAATATAGGCCATTAATGTGTCCACTAAAAATTAAGGGAAAGTAGCAAAATTGAAAGTGATAAATATATTCACACCATATGTTTCAGCAATCTAATTTTACATGCCTGTGTCAGAAGCCTAAACTCTGTTCAGTTGCTTGAAAACACTTTCTGGAGGAGTCTTTATGTAGGCTGTTTCTCATGATTATATGTGCTCTAAATTCAGTACTTATATGCAGAATCCTTTTTTGCTATATACAGCAGATAAATGGCACAGACAGGAATAGATCAAAGTTTTCAGGCAGACTCTTTCTAGTTCCCTACTCACTGGGCTCTATTGTCACTTGAGGTTTTTTTCACCTACCTCAAGACTATGCTTTTTTCCCCCGGCATTTGTGTAAGAACAATAGGACCTTTGTTGTACAAAACAGTTCTGTAAATGTTGGCAGCTACTTACTGAAAAGGAAACAGAATCTGTGTTTCTTGCATTTCATCTCCTCCTTCTCACCCATCCTGGCCCAATGAAGTGTTCAGCAGTGAACATGGTCTTGCAAGGACAGGGACAGGGATAGCAACAGGGGTAGGGTCAGAACAGATGTCTCCCAGCATTTGCAGATTAGAGCAGGTTCCTCCCCACTCTCTAATCCACCCTCAGAGGATTCTCTTCCTTCTGGCAGGAGCTGTTGCTTTCTTGGGGGCAATGGCCTGAAAAACCCCAGGGCTGGAAGGACACAACAATGCCCTGCTGGGGCCGCAATGCCAAGGAAAGACCCACCCACCATGGGTGCCCTGCTCCTCCCAGGAACCTTGGGAGTCAGAGTGACACAGGTTAAGTGCAAAACCAAGGAGAGGAAATAGGTACTAGGAAATTTTCTTCTAAAATAAGTAAGTTTTATAAATAATGAGGTTTTTCTGCCCTAAATAGACTATTCCGACTTGCAGAAATTCTCAACTCCATAAACACAGTGCAGCCCTTTTAGTCAAAATAAAAAGGATTTTGAGTGCCACACTTACTCCTGTTGTGGATGGGATTCCAGTGTCCACAATCTGAGCCATGGACTCAGGTCAAGGATGTTAATTTATATGCCTGTCTACAGGCTGGGAGTCTAAGCTCCCATTATGGGCAAAGCAGTTAAGGGAAATAAGTAAATTTCCTAAACAAGGAAAGTCCAAGATATTTGAGACATCTATATGCACTTGGCAGATGACTACTTATGTCTTTCTGAAATGGCCATTAAATTCACGTGAGATGTCACAAGGATGTTAAAAGGCATAAGATGCCAAGGAAAAACTCTGCCCTCCCTAAGGAAAAATCTTACTGTGATCCATAGAATCAGGGGAATTTGGATTACTCATAAACAAATTAAATTAATATTACAAATTAAATTTGGATTTAATTTGCTCACATTAAATGATACACCTATATGGCTGATTCCCATTCCCCATGTACAGCAACTCAAATTATGCTAACTGTACATGTACATTTCCTAAGATTTTGCTAGGGTTGAAGTAGATTTTTAAATTAAAATGTGGGAGTTTTTTTATTTATACTTCATGACAGTTGGTAATGGAGAAAATATTGTCTAACATTTGCAAGCAAACGTGGTAAACTTTAAAATAAAAAAAAAAAGGAAATTAATTGATGTTGGAAAAAACTGATGTTAAAAGCCAACACATAACAGCATATGAGGAAAGCTAAAACAGATGAAAAAATATATATATATATAATTAATTATATGGGCCCTAACAACTATATATTATAAAACAGAGTGAAAGATCTCTATATACATACCCCAAGTCTGTCTGGCCAAAGACTGTAAAGTCCACAACAGAGCTAATAAATGCCTTGCGTCTTTATAGATTCAAATTCTTAAATTATGTTTCTCTTCATCCAAGGTATTTTCCATAAACAGGATTAGAAACCTACAACACCTTTCTGAAAATTACCCAGTCGTTAGAAGACTTTATGTGTCCTCTCCTTCATGGAATTCTGGTGGCCATTAAGGCCAGTTTTGCATTGCAGTGTCTTGTAGTTGTGGTTGCTAAAACAACCGACTTCTACTGAATTGCATATTTCCATGAAGCTGTAAGAGTATGGATGTGTTCAAGACTTGCACCAGTGAATCTGATTTGACTGAAATCAGTTGAAACATTAAGACCTTCTATTAGTTTGGTGTCATCCTTTTTCCTCATTGTGCTGTCAAATACCTGCACACACCTTTAAAAAATTTTGAGAAGGAAGTCTAAGTAAAAATTGTTAATAAAAAATCAGTGTTGTCTTCTATGTGGTCAAGGACTTGAAGAGATGAAAACGTTACTAAAAGTACATCCTAATAATTTTGAGTTTGTTTTTTGTTTCAAGATTCTTTCTTGGTTAGAACCAAAACTAGAGAGATGAAATTGCCCTTGACTTTATCCTTAACAACTATTAATAATTACTAATTTCAAAACCAAATCCACCATAAATATGCCTCAAATATTGAAAACTGAATTGAAGAGCATGCTTTAAAGATATTCAGAAATGTGAGATGCCTAATTGAAAAAATAAATGAATAGACAATTTTCTCAACTGGTTTTAATACCTTATTTTTTCCAGAATTTCTCTTCTCTAGAACTGGCAGGATTTAATCATTGTGAAAGTAGCTGCGTCTGCATCCAACTGCACTGCAAAAGTGTTGCATGCTCACATTGATAATAGTATCAGTGCAATTCTTATGACATTATGCCAGTAACCAGAAATATGGAGATAAAATTGATTCCATATAAAAAGAATAAAAGGAGAGGCTGTGTTTGTTCCATTTGAGGGTTTGTTCATCAGGTTCTTTCACACTAATTACAATTACGCTTTTTAGTTCAAAAATATTTTTCTATGGAAGTGCTGATTGTTGTTATCTGTAAAGATAAATGGACAAGCAGAAATAGAACTACTACAGATAGAGATGAAAAAAGCTTTTTTTATTGCCTTACATGAAATGATAAGTATATTGATGAGGTTCCGTATTAGCAAATTTTGAAAAATGAAATATTCTACTGAGTTTTGGCACTGTATAGGTAGCTGTGTTTAGAAATTAGAAATAGAGTCAGTTATCTAAATCCAGTCTAATTTATTTAGCTCTGTAATTCAGCTATGCTTATTCACTACACCAGAGGAACATCTAAAACTGTACTGGCCTTCATGGCTGCTCAACAGTCTTGGACTACAGGGGAGTTTTGCAAGATTGAGACAAAACAATGAAAGAGAAAAGAGAACAGGGTGGCTACTCTACCTTTCTGTTTGAGTGTAGTATCAGGGAGGTATTGAGGATGCTATCTTGTTGTCATGCAAAAGAGATGTGTTAAATTTAATATCAGGAAATACTCCCTTGCCTACAGCTGCCTGCATGCCTCAGCACATCCAGCCTGTCTTCCACCTGGCTCTTGGGATTTGATGGGTTTCCTGTGCGTCCTGTAAAATACCTGCTAGTGCCATACAAATGCTTCAGATATCATAAGGGTCAGAAATAGCTGTAAGTGATTTAGTCAGTTTATGATGCCAAGGAAGATTAAGCAACATTAAATTACTAAGTAAGCATAAGCTTTTGATTCTGTCTGCTCCTAAGACAACAATGAGATTCATTTTCCTGAGCAGCAGGACCTAGAGTTTTCCTGGGCTATCCCACCTGTCTTCCAACAGTGCCTCCAAAAAACCACAAGTTTGCTGTCATTCTGAACCATGTCTGCCAGACTGTCCAGATGTTTGGATATCCTAAGACATAGCAGATGGCACTAAATGTCTACATGTAGCAAACAAATTGAATCTCTGTTCAGTTAAATCAGTGGATGAGGCCTCAATGTCATCTGAGACATCCCCATTACCTTCAAGCGATTGTAAATCACACACAGGCCTTGGACGAGACCCACATCTTTTTCAGATCAACATCTGAATATCAGCAAGGAATATCCTAAGGGCTCTTGGAAGGCATTAAATACCTGTGTTTAGGTGACTGAATTAGTAATTGAGTGTAGGGAGCTCGTCAGCTAAATGAGATACATACATTTTATCACCTGCAAGTTCTGTAGACTTCACTGACTGTGTTGAACAGAACCTCTAAACAGTTGTGCATACATAGTATATTGGCAAGGTTAGGTAGGGGTGGCTGCAGGGATGGTCTGTATAAAGCCAGAGGCTGCCTGAACCCAGCTAAATTCAGCTTGCTGCAGCAGAGCAACACACCTGAACCCATCAGCCAAGCTGATTGCCTTGAGGAGAATTTATCATTGGGAAAGGCAAAACACTGTGGAGGCATTGAGGAATGAAACTTGGAAAAAAAGTGTGAGAAGCAACCCAGTGAACACAAAAGTCAGAGAGGGAGAGGAAGGAGGTGCTCCAGACTCCAGAGCATTCTCTTCCGACCATGGAGATGCCCGCATCAGAGCACATATTTATACTGCAGCTTGTAGAAATTTTAGACTGTAGCAGGTAGACATTTCGTGAGGAACTTTTGAGAGCTCATGCTAGAGCAGATTGTCCTGACACAGACAGCAGCCTGTGGAGATGAGCAAATATTTCATTGCAGCCAATGGAGACTACCACATCAGAGTAGATATCTAGACTGTGGCCCATGGAGGACACATGCTGAAACCAATTTATTCTGAAGGAATGTAGAAATCAATTTATTCTGAAGGAATGTAGGTAGGACATGTAGGTGATCCACAATGGAGTCAGAAAAATGTGGGGAGCAGGAAGGAGCTGCAGCGAGGAACATTTAGGTGCTGACAGTAACCACCTGTTTCCCACCCTGCCACTCACACTTGTGGCAAGGATGCAGGGAGTAAAGGACTGAAGTTGAGAAAAATAAATGGCTTGTGGAGGAAGGTGTTTTAGTTTCTGTCTTTGTTCCTCAATATCCACATGTATTTTAATTGGCAGCACATTAAATTAATTTTCCCCAATTTGAGTCTATTTTTCCTGCGACAATAATTTGTAAGCGATCTCCCTGTCTGTGTCTCAAGCAATCATTTTTTTCCTCTTGTTTCTCCTCTTGTCATGTTGAAGATAGGGAATGAGAGAGAGCAGATGGGTGGGTGTGGTGGTTTAATCCCAGCTGGCAGCTAAACACCATTCAACTTCTCACTCACACCCCTACAATCTCCTCCTGCTCCTCCACCTCCCTTGGTAGGGAGGAGAATTGGTGAACCTTATGGGTTCACATAAGAACATCATCATCATCATCATCTCATATTCTTTTTATTATACATTGTAACAAACACTATACACATAACATTAATGAGATGAAGAATTAATAAATAATATATAAATATACTGTATCAAAATACATACTATTTTAATTTTTGTTTAATAACCATTAATATATTAAAATATTTATACTTATAATAGTTATATTTAAATTTCATAAATATAATTATTAATAACGAATACTATTATAATAAATTAATTTATGATGATGATGAGGAGGAGGAGGACGAGGAGAGAAAGTAACAAAACCCTAGGGAAATAAGTAATGCACAGTACAATTATCACCACTTCCTAATCAATGTCCAGCCTGTCCCTGAGCAGTTATCAGCCCTGCCTGGCCAACTTCCTCCAGTTTATTTACTGGGCATTTCTATAGTTCTATAGACACTATATCCATCTATATATAGATGGTTTATAGTAAGGCTCACCCCTTTGGCCAGTTTGGGTCAGCTGTCCTGGCTGTGCTCCCTCATGTGCATTTGTGCACCTCAATACTGGCAGAGCATAGGACACTGAAAAGTCTCTGACTGAGGGTAACCACTACTTAGCAAAACTCCCAAAACTCCCAAAACATCAGGGCATCCTCAACATTGTTCTTATACTAAATCCAAAAAGCACAGTGCTTTACCAGCTACTAAGAAGAGAATTAACTATGGCCCAGACGAAAACAGGAAAGGAGGGGTCTGACAGCCAGCCAAGATCAGCCTTCTAATCTTGAAAAGTTTTTATCCAACTATCTTGGGTATTAGAGTTTCTCAGATTCCAAGAGAATGGGTATTACACTTTGAAGATGTCAAATAATAGTAGTAGTTAAACACCTGTTTTGCTACACATCATGAAGTGATTAGAATCTCCAAATAAGTCTTGCTGTATAAAATGATGCTAAAGAATTCTAGCTAGATCAAAAGATTAAATGCAAATGTGAATACCATGATTGCATGATCAGAGGAAATTAATTTTAAACTCTGCAAGAAAAGAAAAAAGGTAAGTTCCTATTCTAATTACACTTACTTAGAAGAGAAAGTACTGGAAATATTAAACCTCTTTTTATCATGGAATATAGTGCAGAGGTAAGCATGCTGTAATATACTACTGTAATATACCTGGCCTGCCACGAAAGGGAAATGTTATTTTAGGACACTGTCTCTGCTTCTGACTTTCAGAGCAGGTTCAAAAAGCAAAATGTCTATCTGTTTATAAAGTTTCAGGAGGACTTTGATGAACTTCCTCTTTTAGTTAAATTTTGGCATATCATTACATAAAACCAGAATGCAAATTGCCTGGTTTTTCAGTTTGCCTCCCATCTTTTGCCAATACCAGCTGTATAAAAATCCCAGATTAGACAATTACTAAGTCATTTACTCATAGGGACATTTCCTTTTTAACCCAACAAAACTAGAAAGTGATTTATGCTTTCTATCTATATGTCTATCTACCTATCTATCTATCTATCTATCTATCTAATCTATCTATCATTTCAGTTATACATGTGAAAAGCAGCTGTGATTTCTGTTGCATAAGCTTATTTTTTAAAGTTACTTGGAGATGTGAATAGTTGAAAAGTATAATTTATGTCTCACATTGTCTGAAAAAAATCTATATAAATTTGTGAAGAGTGGATAGGCATCCTGGAAAAAAATAATCTAGTCAGACTTTGTCTGACTAGGATGTTGAATTGTTGTTTTTCACCAGATGAATATCAGCCTACAGTGAGCTTCCTGTAGCAAAATTATCAGATATGTCATTTTCCTATTAAAAAGAGAAATACTAAGCAATGAAATGGTATACAGCATTGATTAAGGCATTATTTGAGTACTGTATGTCCATATTTTAAGAAAGGTGTAAAAAATTAACCAGGGTTGAGAGGGCCTAAGAATAGGAGCATTATCTACTTATTAAAATGAAGATTGAAAAATATATAATGTATACTATAAATAAAATATATAGAATAGATACAGGACCCATTTATAATAAATAGGATAGACATTTGTACAAGGAGGTTCATGTTGAAGGTGGAAGGATCTTTTTTAATTAGCAGGGAAAGCATTATAAAATCTAATAGCCTCCAGCTGAAATAAGCAGAACTTTTACTAGAAATAAAATATAAACCTTTAATAGCAAAAACAATTATTGCATGGGAATTTTCCCACAATTTACAGTCTTTAAAATAATAGTGGAAATCTTTTTGATGTGCTTTAGTTTAACAACAAATTACTAGACAATTACTAGACGGATTTAGAAAGGCATCAAATTAGTATAACCTCTTGTTTGAAAGTCGTCCACTTTCCCCCCTCCTAAATATGCTCAACACCTACTGAAATCACTGCCAGTGAGTTTAGTCTCATCCGTCTTGTCTCCAGTACAAATAATCATTTTACATTTTACAATGCAATTAGAAAGTGTTTGTGCAAGAAAAATCCTATGGAAAGATTCAAAAATATTTTTTCATGATCCAACCATTCTCAGAAATTACTACTTCTTCAGCCTATTTGTTCTTTATCCTCTGGTTTTCCTCTAATAAGATTCCAAACAGCTGTATATTATCTGAGAATTTTTTCAGGTTCATTCCACTGATTTTAGGAGCTTTTTGTTTTGAAAAAAAATTTCACTTCATACTGCAGAAGTTAGATTAAACTTCTTTCTCAACACACTGTTTGCTGACTTAAGTATGCTGACTTTGAAGTGCATTCGTTGGATGTGAAGCAGTGAAATAGAGATGGATGTGGCACACTACAGCATAGATCTGTAGCTGAGAACCTGCTTCAGGTCCAGACCTGTTCCAGGTTGTAGAAACAGGGAAAACAGCTACTGTGAGAGTAATTGACAGTCTTATGGTCAGTAGTGACAGTAGAAGCCTTAAGCCTAGCATTTTTACCCACAGTTAGAAAGTAATATCATCTGTACATCATGCACTAAATTTACTTTTTTATGTTCTTCCTTAACTTTAGAAAGCCATAGAAATTATACCTTGCTAAAATATATGAAGTAGTTATTATTTTGAAGACTAGATCTCTGAAAATATAATGGAGTATTTTATGTCTCACATTTTCAAACTTTTCACTGCCATCATCAAAGCAATAAAGAGGTTTACTTAAGATCTGAGATTATAATGATCCCAGGCCTTGGATTCCCAAACTGGCAGCAGTAGTCTCACATATAGCACTACAACTCATATAAATTAATCTAGCTGTTGTAGATAATTGCAATATAGACACTCAAAAAATTTATCTGCATTTATTGAAACTGTCAGGCACATTTTTATATCAGTGACCATTCTTCCTCTTCTATTACTTTTCTAAAATAATACAATTAAAATATGTCTGAAGTACTAGACCAAGAACCAGTCCCAGGCTCCCTCATGATGGGATGTATCCCAAGAGCAATGCACACTAGCTTCTAGTTATGCTAACACAAAACAGGATACTCACTGAAGGGAAATCCTGACAGCACAAAAAGGACTGCTGAAATGTACACCAGGAACACATTGCAAAAAGTTTTTGTTCCATTTGGACACAGCTTGTGGCAGCAATATCATGTAATCTCTTGAGAGTGCTGACAAAATATCAACAACATTTTTAATACTGAATTTACTAGAACCTAATTTGAATTCAAAAGCTGTGAATAAAGTGGAAAAAAAAGCTTCAAGGTCAAACAGTAAAGACTGTTGGCATCCATACTGCATAAGATTTATGTTTGAATGGTCAAGCTGGAGAGGCCCAATTAAGCCAAGTAGGCAGTCAAGCTCCAGAGCTTCTTGTTATTCTTTCATGCAGTAGTATGGATGGAGCAATGGTACCTGTAGTTCAGTTTGAGCTATCCTGAAAATTCAAAGAAGAGATAAGATGGAACTATGTTCAAATAGAGACTTTCTGTCAGGAAAGAAAGATGGCAGCGTAGTGCAGTAAAAACTGGATCAGTGTTTTTTCTGCTACTGAGTGTATATCCGGAGGCAAAGTAACTCACTTCTCTAGGTATTAGTATACCAATCATAATGAGGGTTAGAAGTTACTTTACAGAGATTTCTAGGAATTTTTTTTTAGATTAACACAAGGACACCGCTGTATGAATGAGAAGTCCTGATAGTTGCTACTACAACATGTCATACCTTTTCACTTTTCTGTTAGAATGAGTAAATAAATTCTGTCTTTTTGTGACTTAGCAGCATCAAAAACTCTGTCTCAAATAAATTTTACCTCAAAATTCAGCTAAACAGAAACATGAGCCTGATGCAAGATCATTCATGAAGGAGTAGGCTCTTAGGATGGCTTTAACTTGTCTTCTGTGAATATCTGCATTCAGCCATAACATGTCCTGGTTAACTGTGTACTTCAGTTACATTAAACTGCAGAGTAATCCTGATCAAATTTCTACTCACTGCAGATAATTTTTTTTGGAGACCATTGCTTGCTATGTCAAACCAAATTGTCCTATCTGGAAAGAATATCCAAAAAATGTTGAAAGTTTGTAATAAATTAATAGGAAAAGTTTAAGAAACTTTTTTTTTAATGTTTAATAGAATTAATCCTACTTTCACTAAACATACAGGTAAAAGGATGGAGTCCAGTGTATTGAACTAAGGCACTGAAATTACTTTTAAATTTTTTGTCTTGGTTGCAGAGAGGGGGAGGAAGTTTAGTACTGTGTGGTGTAACCAGGTTGTCGTTCTACACTACTCAGATCATCACTGGGGGTGTTGTTTTGCGCTCTTAGTAAATTGACATCTCAACCCATAGTCACTGCTTTTGGTCCCTCCCTTACCGTAAGGTATGGCTTATTTGGAGTTTAATTCCTGCTGGTGTTAAAACCAGAACAATTTTAGGTTCCCTTTTTCCCCCACTGAAGAAGTTTCAGATATGATCAAAGGGTAGAGGGCAGTTGTCTTTGAATATTTTCTGGGAAAGATTCATTTTAGCAAAGTCTAAGCAAATAACTGTAGTCCTACAGCTTTGGTTTTTAGGATTTTTTAAAGGCATCTATCTCCAGTGAATAGACAGCACTACATTGGACTACCAACGAAAATGGCAGTGGCTTGCTGCTATTCTGTCACTTACTCAGCAAACTACGACATCAGAAAAAGTTGAAGAAGACAGTTTCCAGCTCCTGCCCTAAGAACTACTCTGCTGACATCAGAAAAACTTGCAAATGCCAGCATTCATAGCTAATCAGCTACTTTGTCACCAGTTACATCACAAGCTGCTACTAAAAACACAAAATTAATAACAGTAGATCTAAAAAAAATATATTTGTGTTGATATTAAAATTGAATAAAAATAGACAAATTCTAAAAAATACATGAAAACACAGTAATATTGATAGCAACCTGATATCTGCAAGAAAATGAAATTTTGTGATTTTACTAGCAACTAAAATCCAGAGTGAGCATAGAGCAAATACATTTAGAAAAAATAGACATGTCTTTCAAGAAAATAAAAAGTTGAAAGCAAAAAGTGTTAGAACATTAACTGCACTATAGAAAACTTGCAAAAATGCATTTAGAAAGTTTTGTTTAAATCTACTTTGTTATGGGAATCAGGGAGGGGTATCTCCAAAGCACATTCACTCTGGATAGCAGTGGTTAAAAAGGAGCAGAAGCCCCAGAATGGAGTCCAGATGAACAGAAAACAATGCTGCTCATTGCCAGTTACAGGAATCATTTTGGGAAAGTGACTTGTCAAGTATATTTCTGCAATCTATAAGAATATAGAGACTTACCAGAGCAGTAAAGCAGACTCTACATTTCTTCACTTTTTAAGCCATTCATTTGTGGAAAGAGTTGTTCCCACCCTGCTGCATTGTGTATAACATTAGTCTGGTTCAGACTGTTGTCTATATATGTCACTTATGCTGTTGTACTCTAAAAAAAATATTTTTCTGAGGAGCAGAAAAGATTTAGAGAACTGTTTCAGTAAATACATGTAAACAAGAATCTAATTTATTTTGAGAAGAAAGAAAAATTGGGAAAATTTCAACACAATGAAACAAATAGGTAGGAAAACTCAAGTAGCTGGGACACTGGGCTGCCTGTACCCAGCACTAAGGTTTGTTTTCTGCTGCATCAAAAGAAAAGGTTTCCTCAGCTGCTTCTCCTGAATTTCTCTGGGAATTTGGTGAGGATGTGAGTACATTCAGTCAGGATGTGAATATATGAAAATGATAATTTTTTTCCCTCAGATTTGGTACCTATACATCATTGAGTTAAAAGCAATTTGCTATGTTATGCATCAGCTCATGTTATGTTAAATTAGTACTCAAGTGCTACATGAAAAAAGATTTGTCAATCTCTTTCCCTGAGTGATCACCATTCTGTGCTAATCAGTCATCACTTTTTTGAGGACAGTCTTTGTTCACTAAAAAGTGTCTGATATCATTTAAATCAGTGAAAGATACTGTTTTCAAACATTTTTTCTTCTTAAATTTATGATAAAATTTCTATTTCCTAAAATATAAATCCAGCACAATGTATTATAGTCAGAAATCTCAACTAGCTACAGGAAGAAGCCTGTCTTCATCAACTGTATATTAATTTTTTATATGGCTAAAGGTCTTTTGAATGTCAGCTTCTAAATATGGCACTGCTGTTTTAAATCAGTGCATGTCTTACGCTAATTAAATGTATTACCAATGTTATGGTGGAAACGCAGCTTCCAAATCCTGCTAGGCCCATTTTTTGTCTTTTTCAGATCACTGATGTTTACAGGTGTGATCATGCAAAGTCAAACCCTTCATTACTACTAGTCCTTGCATAGAAAATGAAATGCTTTATAAGCCAACACTCAATAAGGATTGTCTCTGCTTCTTTAAAGAAGTTTATAATGCTTTTAAATAATGCTTTAGTCTAGTGTTCTCTATTTGCATACTGATTTTTAAGTTGCACATATATGGCTTAATCACACTGCTCCTGTTATTAAAACAGGCTCATATTCAGACTTGGTAAAACTTACTTTAAGTTGACTCCTTTGCAATCTGATTTTAGTACTGTATTGTTAACCATGCTTAGTCAATCTAGCAGAATATTTTTTTTAAACTCTTGTTTTTTTTAGAATTTTACATTTCTGTTTTCCCAGCATAACACAAAGTTTCTTTCCTATGTCCTGTGTGGAATTAAGGAATTGCAGCTTTGTATTCCAGATGGCATTCAGAATCATATAAGTGTATTAGAGTCAGTTTGTGGAAGCCATTTTGCAACACATGAATGAGAATAAGGTGATTTGGAATAGATAGCATGATTTACTAACATGCACAGCATGCCTGATTGCCTTCTGTGATGAAGTGATTAGTTCTTTGCATTAGGGAAGAGCAGAGCAGAATTTTTCTACCTTAAATTTCTGAAGGCTTTTGTCATGGGCTCCCACAGCCTCCTTGCATCCGGTTTGAATCATCCAGATGAGTAAAAGACTGCCTGTATCAAGTTCAAAGGATAGAGGTTACTGGGGCTGGTTACAAATGGAGTTCCTTGGCAATCTATAGTGGCAACTATTCCCTTTAGTTCCTGTTTATGAAGAGGATGGAGGAGAAGACAGAAAGCACCATCATCAGATTTGTGGCTGATGACAGTCTGGAAGTGCAGCTGATACAGGACTGCCATCCAGAGGGAACCAGACAAACAAAAGGGCCCGGGGAACATTGTGAAAATCAACAAGAATAAAGGAACATGGACAATATTTCTGCAATTTTCAGACTGGGAACTTGATGTCTGGGACTCATCCCTGCATTAAAATACTTGGGGGCTCCTGGGGACAACAGGCTCAAAGAAGTTCAGCAGTGTGTCCTGAAGCAATGAAAGCTAGCAGCATTGGGTGTTGTTTTAAACAAGAGCACAGCCAGTTGATCAGCGATCATCCCCTTCTTGTCAGCACTCATTAGGCTACATTTGTATCCAGTTCTAGGGTTTACAGCACATGAAAGACACTGATAATAAACTGGGCAGCTCCAGAGGAGGCCACTAGGACAGAGAACTGGAGCACTTTGTGAGGAGAGTTTGAGATGGGTTTGTTCTGCCAGAGGAATAGATGGCTTTGGGGGCAGCCAAAATTCACATAGCACATATGGACATATTTTGTAGTAATGGACATTCATCTTGATGAGCCAGAAAGGAGAATAGGATAAGGCTGTTGGAGCTATTAGTGTTTGTACATCAGCCTGTGGGCAGTGAGGACAGTAAAGCGGTTTCAGTGAGCTGTACTATGCTGATAAGATGATGGAAGTCCAGTCAAGGGAATTGTTTTTGCCCATTCTTGGACTTAAATATTAGAGATATTTCAGAAATCCACTTCTGTAAAACAACTTCCAGAGAAAGCTCAACTGACATGGATTAAAGCTGCATCAAGTCAAACTGTCCTTGTACTACCCTTTCCTAAACAACTTTTTGTAATATCTGTGTTTGCAAGCACCAATACCAGACAAAAGCCAGACAAAAGCCACTGAGGCCTCTCCATCACTCTGTTCTGAAGCTGTACAGTGAGACTCCAGATGGGGTCTCACCAGAGCTGAGCAAAGGGACAGAATCCATTTCCTTACCCTGCTGGCCACACTGTTTTTGATGCAACCCAGAACAAAATTGGTTTTCTGGCTCATGTCCAGCCTCTCATCCACCAGCACTCTCAAGTCCTTCTCAGCAGGGCTGTTCTTGATCTGCTCATTCCCCAGCCTTTTTTGATCTTGGGGATTGCCCTGACCTAGGTGCAGCACCTTGTACTTGGTCTTGTTAAACCTCATAAGATTCCCTTGTGCCCACTTCTTGAGCTTGTCCCATGTCCCTCTGGGTGGCATCCTGTCCATCAGGTGCTCTTATGTGTTGATATGAAATTCACAGCATCCAGAATAAAAAAAAAATAGTTCAAAGACTCATGTGATGTTTCTCACATTTATCCAGCACTTAGTGACTGAGTAAATAGTCTGGTGACATAACTGATTGAACCAAAACTTGCAAAATAATGGAAATATTTTGGAGGTGACTAGCAAAGACCCAAAAAAACATCTAGAACACAATTCTACTAAATTTCAATTCAAGCTAATTCTGGTCTTTGGTTAGTTAGGCACATATTCTCTTTGAGAACTTGCTGTAAAAATACATATACTTGTATCCTTATTTTTGTTTAGACCTTGATAATACCAAGATATGATAATATGTGCATTTAAAATGGTAAGTTAAGGTGAAATAGACATGACTAATCCTGAGTTCTTTCAAAAGATTATATTAAATTAAAAATGCTATAAACAGTAGCTTTGCAGAACAAGGATTATGATTTTAAGATGCCAGAACTACTTTTCTTTTTCACTTTTGATTTTACTTACAAATTTCTGTACTTTCTTTATATAGCACTAATAATAATAACCGCTTATCTATGCAGATATCTCATCAATACATGCACTATAATCAGCCCCTCACATTTATTTTTTCTATTTAAATTCAGCTCAATAGTTATAAAACTCAAAGAATGAAAAGACGTGCAATTTTAGTTCTGTCTTTCTAATAAAGCAAGAATGTTCTCTATATTTTTTAGAACTTTTTAAAATACTTAGCATTACAGTAAATTTAATTTTTTTCAAAGGTGTAAATCTTTAAGCTTCTTTGAAAGAGTAATCACTGTTTAATTTATCACCCTCACCCAGACTTTTAATCTGAGTTCTTGTGAAATGATTTAATCTTTGATTATGGCTTGTGTAGAGTAGCCCTACAGCTCATACAGAAGTCAAACACAGTTCCTGTGGTGAAGCTGTGTCATGTTCCTGCCAGAGGGATTGTAATGACTCCTGCCCTTGCAGCCTACAGAAAGAAAGCACTTAAGCAACCTATATTGCCAAATGAATTGCACCTTTTATTTGCTCTTAGCTGGGAACAAAATAATTTAAATGACTATGCAGATTGCTCCTGTTTAAATTCCCAGACTTGCCAGTTCAAGAAAAACATACACACACACACACACACACACACCCCCCTATCACCACCATGACCATCTCTAAAAAATCCCAAACAAAAAAAAGGGGCAGCTGAACCTCATGTCTTACATAGCTCTGAAGTCCACTGGCACAACCATTCCATGATGGAGGAGCAGCAGCTCTAGGGGTTTGGTTTTATGTTTGTTTAATGGAAACTTTTCAGCAGGTGTTCATCTCTTGATGATTCTAAGAATGTGACATTTGCCTTCTGACTCTTATCACATAAAAATGTAGCATTCAAAACCTTTATGATGTTTTCTCTTCTGCTATGATGTCATCCCTTTATTTAACTCACTCTTTGAATTTTTGCCTTTGAAATTGTTTTCAAAGGCTAAATTAACTTGCTTAAACTCTGATGTTTAGCTCTACTTAAGATGTCTTTGAACATATTGTTTGTTTTGCAGTGATAGTTCATAGGAGCAGAAAACCTGTGGGTTTTTTACCAGCTTGAGTAGCCAGTCTCAGGTACCCAAGATCATCTTAAATACTGTTAAAGACATAGGCTTATGACATTTAATGTAGTCACTGTAGAAATCTTAACCAGAAGGAATCAATTTAAAATCTCTTTCTTCTTTTCATTTAATTGGTAGAAAGAAGAGGCTGTTGTGGACTGTGGTTAGTCTCATCCTACTGTAGGTAGCTGAAATCAAATCTGTTGTGTCTTTTAGAAGTCACTTTCCTTCCATTGGTCATAAAGTAGTTTGAATAACAATCATATTGACATTGTGCTTTTCTTTAATTTGTAGAGAAGATTCTCACACAAAATGTTTTATTGAATATGGCTTTCAGGGTTTGCTTACTTCCATCATCTTCCAGAAGTACTTCCAGTACTAATTCATGACCAGCAATATGCATCCCTGTTAAAAATCTAGGTGAAAATTTAGCTTTAAATTGTTAAATACCTATTTAGAAGAATATCATTGCAATTGATCTGATTCCTGATTTTCTGTGCAGAAGCAGATTCTTGCAATTTCTGGAAGCCAAACATATATGTCTTTTTGTGGTCTGTCAGCACTCTACTACAGTAACCTAACATGTACTGGTAGTCAAATTAGACCATCTGACAAATCCAAAATAGATGCATGAATTGTATTTCATTAAGCGTTTCTAAGTTAGACTCATCAACAAGGTAATTAAAATTAGGTGGCAGGAATCCACTGACAATTTGTTTTAAAAAATCTGTTAAGAAAATTGATTTCTATAGTCAAAAGGAAATAGGACCCTGAAAATATGTGCTTTGCTAGGGCCTGGGATTTTCTTTGTGTTTGGTGCCAATCATCAGTTTTATCCCATCCAAGAAATCACTTACTGAACTTTCTTAAATGTGGTGCATCAGATACACCAACAAAACTACAAATACATAGAGCCTGTTTCATATACACATATGCTTTTCCTGTATATCAGCAGTGCATTCAGAAGATTTTTCACCATATTAAGTTACCATCAAAGCTGCAGAATGTTTAAGACAATGAATAAGACATTAAAGTTACTGCTCAGAGTATTCTGCTAAGATTTCATGCCTGTCCATAGACCTCAACCTTTAGAATCATCTTTCCCTTTTTTTATCTTAAAATTCCAAATCATTTTACTCTTAGAATACTTTATCTTCAAATATAATTTGTTTAATAGTTTATGTGAAGAAATGGCAGAGGTCCAAAAATGAATCCCTCTAGCACACTGCCAAAAACTCTCATGGCTCAGAAAGATGGAATGAGATTTAGCCTTTTCAATCTATTTGGATTCTCTCAAAGGTATGCTTAAGTATTTGTAAAGGAAAATCATCCTTTTTTCTGATGTAATTAATTCTGCTGAAAACAAATACGATTTTGTAACACTGATTGCTGTTCTTGTAAATACAAAGATTGTTTATCTTGAAAACTTTCATATTATTTCCTTCCTGTTTGAATAAAATTAAGTGTATCTTTCAAATGAAATAAAATTACTCAGCAATACTATTGACATTTTTATAACAAACTGATAAATAGTTTCAGTATCTTTTATGATACATCTCAAGTGTATCCATAGATGATGTTTTAGGTGTCCCTTCCATCTTTTTTTTCAAGTATGTCAGTTAATGTGTTAAGTTAAACAATACTATGTTTTTTTTAATTTTATTATAAGAATTTACCTAGAAATGCTGTCTGGCTTTGATCAACGTAAGTTCTTTGCTGAAAGCTTCTATTATGAAAATAATGTAAAAACAATGTTTTACTGGTAATGTGGATATTACAGTTCTTAAAAGAATCTTTTGTACTTTGCAGAACTATTGAATAATGAATGTTTGTATAGCCATATAGCAGAGAAATTAGCTAGTTAATTTTCTCCCATGAAAAATACTTTCCCTTTTTTTCAATCAACATAGAAAAACAGTAGTTTAGACCTTTACAAAAACCTCTTTTAATGCATCTTTTTTTTAAACACAGAAATTACTAACTCCATTATTCACTTCTCCAGCCTGAAATGAACACTTGGAGGGAACAAAAAATTACCCCTGGTCTGTGTAATTGGTGTAAAGTGGTTTAGAGTTGTAGTTGAGGTCATTTTGCTTCCAATCAAATAGTTAGCTACTGGATTGAATAATACATATTTAACTCCTTTGTAAAATCTCTTAGTGGGGTATTTATTTGATGTACAGGAAAACACGGGAGCAATTATTGAGAGAGATTAAGTGATTTTGCATGTTAAATAAACAAATCAATTCACTTCAATATTTGAATAATATAAATTTAAAACATTAAAAGAAAACACTTTCCTCAGGATTTGGATAACTCATGCAGTAAATCAGTTGAAAGCAAACAAACCAACCAAAAAATGGTCTAAATGCACAGTGTATCCTGACCACTGTGAGCTGCTTAGCTGATGAAATATAGCTGCAGTTGACATTAAGCTGGTAGCCAGCTTTCTCTGAGCTTTGTGGTGCTGTTATGAAGTGATGAAGAATAATGACTTGAAGTGATACTTTAAAATCTGATTATACCCTTTTAACTCTTCAATATGTAAGTATGTAACATTTTGGTCAGGTTCATTTTTTGGACTTGGCAAGTGGAATTTGTTTTAATGAAAATGAAGGGAAAAGGTTGCATCTGCACCAAAATAAAAATCTAGCAGTACTGTAAATAGCTTGTTGTTGTTGTTATAACATATTAAAGGATATGGCAATTTTTACAATGCTGAGCAAAAGAATTCAGGGTGCTGCAGATGTGGCTTCTGTGAGATGACACCAGTAGTTGTTCCCATGTCAGACAGAGACAGAGGCACTTTCAGATGACTCCAAGATGGACCCGGCAAAACTGAACTCATCAGTGACATATGTGGCACTTCTGTGATAACATATTTAAGAAAGGGTAAAACCTGCTGTACAATAGAAGACAGAAGAGAGGAGTGAGGAAATATAAAAGAAACAGCTCTGCAGGTTCCCAGGCCAGAGAAAAAAATTGGAGGAGGTACCCCAAGGCTGAGCTGTAATCCTTGGAAATTGCCATGGTGAGACAGATTTCCACACTGCAGCTCATGGGGACCCCATGCCAGAACACATCCATGTGCCCTGAAAGAAGCTGCAGCCCACTGAGAGCCCAAGCAAGAGAATAATGTAAGTAATTTACAATAAAAATAATTTCCCTAGGTCAAGTTGGTTTTGGATATAATGATAATTGGTGAATAATCTCCCTGTCATTATCTTGACCCATGAGATTTCCATTGTATTTTCTCATATTCAGCTGAGGAGGTGAGTGATAGGGTAGCTTTGTTGGCACCTTGCCTCAGATAGGCTCAACCCGCCCCAAAATTCTTTGTAAAGAACCCATTTAATATTTGCCTCTCAATACTCACTACCAATAAACCAAAACTCTAACTTTAATTGGATGACTTGCTGATGATTGAAATTGAGTTGAAGAACAGCTTTAATGTATTCTCTGAAAATTGCATTAACACTACAATGGTGATCTCTTATTTAGGAACACTTCTAATAATTTAAAACCTAAAAAACCCCACCAAACTACACAGCAAGTCTTGTTCATAGACAAAAAAAGTCTGCTGACATTTCAGAGAAGTCACTACAGACAAAGTACAAACTGTTGGTGTCACAGGCATGCTTGAAGAAGATGGTGGAATTGTGCAATGTTGCACAGTAATACTGACAAACTGCTGCTAAGGGGTGCTTGTCAGCACTGTTTGAGACATTTGTGCAAGAGCAAGGCAGTTAATTGTTCTTTATGTAAGCTTTTGCTTAGAATATTAATTTATTTTCATTCCATATTTTGATTAGAATTTTAACCATTATGTCCTCTAGATTAATAGTAAATATTCTGTATTGTTTAGAAAAAAATTTGGTGTGAGAAGTAAAGATTTGCAAAAAAACATTTTATGGGAAAACATTGATTAAAATGAAATACAGAATTAGATCATAGTTCTATTGACTGTAGATTTCAAAGGGATGCTTTTAGATCAGTTTGCAAAATGAAAGTTTGCACATGTAAACAATGTCACTCTGTTTCTTTGCTATTCAGATTTATTACAGTTCATAAGCCTAAAATTAAATTAAACCAAATGTAGTGTACTGCAAACTCAGGACAGCTTAATGTGACTTTACTTTTCTTTTCTGGAAAAGGCCATAATTCTGCGTTTTCTGTAGTTGTCACTTCTTGTGGGATGAGAAATAATTCAGTACTTTGTTGTAGGGTTTTAGTAAATTCTTGACTTCAAAATTCTTGACTTGTTTCAACATTGGTTTTGAACTGTCAATACAACAGATTCCCCAGATCCTTTTGTTGATAAAAGTTTAAGGATCATTTCTGCAATCAAAAGTGGAGAAAGAGAGATAAACCAATAAAAATTATCATACAATGTAATAATTACTTCTGGAAGTATGAGATGTTTTTAAATCACTTTTGAGGTCATCAAATATAATAATGGCAAAAACAACATTATGCATTTTTTTCACTTTGTATTGGAATAACACAGGATGGAAAAGTAGCTAATTTTGTTTTACAGTGGTGACAGAATAGAAAAAATGTCTCTTTTCTGGTTCTGTGTTACATATTACACCCTGTGATTCCCAGTGGGCTGCCTTGGAGCAAGTAAATGGCAAATAAATAGAGAACAGCTGAGGCAGCAATAACTTATTTATTACAAAAATGACTGAGGGCACCTCAAGTTGTGCAGCAGTGTGCTCCCAACACATTAAAAGGCCGGTATCTGATTCAGCAAGACATATCATGGACACATTTGTAAGCATGGCTTTGATTGTTTAACTGAGTCAAGGTCATATACTTAAGGGCTGAGACCTTCAGATGGATGATGTCTAATTGAGATGCACTGAACTATACAGTCTTTCTTGCTTAAAGCAGACTGGTAGGTTGACAAAACAAGATCAAGAGAGAGCAATGTTTTAGTATTATTATAATTCTGTATTATTATAGTACAGGGTTTGGGAAAACCAGAAAGCTCCAGCGATTACTGGATCTCTTTTAACTCTCTCTCCTGGAAAGAAGAAGGGCTTTTACTCTGCAATGAATAGGAAAGTGACAAAGGTACATGTCTGTGAGGGTGACTTCTTCTCCAGGATAATTGAAGCTTCCAGGAGCTTTCTTCTCTTGAGTGACTTTGGACCACCCAAAAAATGGATTTATGAGTAATGATTACTAGTCTAAGATGATTCTGAAACAGTTTTTTTTTTTTTAAGGATTAATTATTAAAAGATGATTAACAGAAAATGGGATTAATATTCTCTCAGATTCCTCAAACTGCCTTTTTTTGTAGGCATATCACTGACATTGTACTTTACAGGATAAGAACTCCAGTCTGATGTTTTTCATCCACGTACATACCTCCCTTACAGCAGCATGGGAGAAAGCAGTGAATAAATCATCAGACAGGCTGAGCAAGAGTTTAAAATCAGTTCCCATAGCCCTTGGGAATCCATGGGACAGTGGAAAACATTAATTTTTAACCGTTCCAGTGTATATCAACAACAGAATTTTTACTGTATTCTTTCCTACTACTTTTGTGTTCCAGTCATATATAAGATGAAATGTATGCTTTTTCTCAGCAGTTATTGCATTTGGAATTTATTATGTTTACCTTAAAATGCATAAGGCAACCCATTTTGTCCTTATCATTCTCTTAGCTCCCTCTGTCTGTAACAGAGATGAAAGATAGCTGGGTCTTCCCATGCTTCCTTACTCCCCACAAACACCCTCTCCCTTGGGATTGTCTCTGATGTGATTTCTCCTAAGAACACGAGGTGGAAATCTCAGGAGGAACTGGCTGGATGCTCACATCATGAATGCATTCCAGAGATAGGTTAGCTGTGATGATTTCAATTCAATTTGGTACACATTGGCCTGCAAAAGGGTATAAAATGCTGCTGGAGACTGGGCCAACCAGGCAAATTGGTCTCCAGAGGTAGCAGGCAGCTTCTATCTAAGCAGATTGCCTCCTGCCCTGACAGAGATGCTTGCAGGGTATATCCAGCCCAAAGATGGGGAATACTCACTTTTGGACATGTGAGTAAAAGCACTAAGATTTGGTCACATGCAGAGATAAAATCCTAAAGTAGCCAGGGAGGTGCTTTGCTGCTTTGTAACTGTGAATTCTGTGAAGCTGAAGACTGAAAAGCTGTATTTTTCTTGTGAAACCTGCTTATATTATATACTGTATTAACAGTATTTAGATATTTTATTGCAAAAGATCTAATCATAATCACCCACAAAAATAGAGCCATATATCTCAGACCTGACTAAGAGTTTTAGCTCTGCTACACTTTACTGGGTATGAAAAGGACATTTGCTGGAAGTATTTTCTTTCTATTTATCTGTGAAAGAAGACTGGCCTAAGCTAAAAAAACATGGTCCTGTGAACCCATATGTGCTACACACTTTAATTTTGGTGATTACTTAGTGGCATTTTCCTCTGTGATCTTAGAACACCAGTATTAGCTCAGTGTGTTAAATTGTACATGAAAGTCTTAATTCCATACCTGGATGTATGACAGTTTTCTTTCTGGTGATATTATGCAACTTGGATATATTTATGGCATCATGAAGAAGACAAATTGTAAGGGTTCAAGATTCTGAAAATCCAAATGACCAACTTACAATCCATAGCAATCTACTTGGGACATTACTTCAAAGTCTAACATATATATATTAAGAAGATAAATTGAGAAATGGACCTCAGATACATAATTTTAGAAAACTTCAAAAATATACATAAATGCTTTATATACAATATATTTTCTTTTTATATGCAAAAGTTTCTATTTTTATCACATTTTATAAAAGAGTAGAAATATTTCATAAAAATTAGTGAAGATAATAAGTGCTATTAAATCATGACCTTGTGTTGTGGCTATGGTAACAAGGTGCTAATAAAATTATCTAAATGAGGATATATGATCTAAATAAAAGGATATTTACAATTTTAATGAGCCTTAACTTCTGGAGAGAAAATATCTGCATCTTCATTGGAGGGTGGTCTATTGATCAAGTTTATCCTGATCAAAACTTCAGACCTAAATAGAAAACACTGACTAAATTTTCCAGGCTGACTGAGAAAGAAATATTTCATAGGAGAATCTATTAATCAATTAATTAATTTGTTTTATTTGTTTATTTCTTTAAGTCTTTCTGCTAAATTACAGTAGTTCTTTCCTAGACTTTACTTCTGTGGCTGTTAACTCAAGTACTAATGTGTATTCATCACACAAATACAGGGAAAAGTAAGTGTCAGGTACCTTTTCCAACCTATCCATCAATGGTCTAACATAACCTTTATTTGAAACTTACAAAAAGTAAGTCTGCAACAATCAGGCAAAGAAGTACTTCCCAAAGGCCCCTTTTCTCTGGGTGAAATTAATTCTACGCACAGTACCAAGGTCTTACTTAATTCCTGAAACAAGACCTAAATTAGACAATTGTGTAAATTAGGATTGGATCTGATTAACTAAAGATTTACTGAGTTATCCCATTGTTAGCTTTTAAGATATGCTCTCTTTCCCTTTTGGGCTTGCATTTGTTCATGTAAAAGCATAAATAAGGGTGGGTTAGTTTGTTTATTTGTTTTACAAAAAAAGCCCAAGCAATAGCAATAGTATTGGAATTACACCATCACCTAAATTGCATTTAGGTTTCTCAGCTTCCAAAACCTGTGATTGTTGGTAGTGCTAATACTGTGCACTCATTTAAAGTCCCATATAAATCAAAATTTTTATAAATTTTAAAGCAGAAGTTACTGATCGTCTCTTGGTTTTTTATTGTCTTATCTGTCCTCCATCTCACGTTTTATCCTTGAAGCTATCTAGGGCAGGAATTGCTTTATACAGCTCCTAACACAAATGGTGGTGTGATCTATGCTTTGAGGTGCAAGTGAGATGAAGATGCAGTTCTGTTGTGTTGATAGTTGGGAGACAGTGAGGAAAGAATTTCCTGCATTTTTCCCTCATGTTTCTGAATTTATGATAATCTCTAGGTATGATTGAACTATAAAGAGACATATTGCCACTCTAGATATCTTATGAATTCAAGGCACCATAGGGCCCCTTTTCCCAGAAGCTGAGGAGGAAATGGATCCTTAAATCAGATTTTTTCATATGCATCCCTCTGTTTTATATTTTTCCCCAAGAAAGGTTGATACAGATTACTCTTTTTCTCCCCAGTGGGATTATTTAAATGCCTTCCCACATGTGTAATGTATTATGTTCTAGAGCCATAAATTAAATATTTCTACAGCCTATTCACTCGCATTTAAATTGCCTTTGTCTTACTGGCCTAAAATACATAAGCTAGCCATATTTACGTGCTATTATTTTTATTTTACTAGTATATTCTGTAGGAGATTTCTGAATAAAATATTTGAATCTACAAACATGATTTAAAAGTATGTTCAATTTTCAGTTTGCTAGTGTTGTTTACTTTTCGACATATAGCGTTTGGAAAATCCAGTCCTAAAGACAAAATGGATTGCTGCTGAATCAGAAAACCACATTTTTCTTTCAGTCTCTTTTTCTTTATCACAATCTCAAATTTCTTTTGTAAATCATCTATCCTTTAGTTCATGTTGGAAAGGTAATTATTATTATCTAATAAGGAAAATCTCACGGATTAAAAAGAAAACAAATCAGGATAATAAATCAAGAAAATAATAACTATGCTGAATAGCATCTGAGTATAATATACTGAAGACCTTCAAAAGCCTTTGCACATCTCATTTTTCTTTCTCAGAGTGGATATGTCATATATTTTCTGTGAATGTCTGGTTTTTCTTCCATAAGGGTTTAATTTTATTTGGAAGCTTAGTTTTCCCCAGTTGGCCTTCACAGTTTTTAGCTGGTTTAGCAACCTCATATGTCACATCTCTCCTGTAAGGAAAGCCTAAAAATTGGGGTTTTTCAGACTGGAGAAGTCTTATTGTTACATCTCATCATTAACTATAGCACATAAGCCTAGTGTAGGTTTTACATAAGCCTATTGTAGAGAGCTGGCTGTTCTAGGATGGAAATACATTTTAGGTTCATGTTAATGACACTAATGTAGGTAGGTCAATAGACCTCTACATAGAGCGCCCTATTTTTGTTTTGGTTTGATACATAACGTCTTATCAGTGACAGATTAAAAAAATTCTTTGTACTCTACCGAACATATTCTTTCTTATGCATGGTCATTCTTATTTTCTACCTAATTCAATACTATCACTGCTATTAAATTCCAGTGTTTAGTTCTTAGCATGTTAACACTTAGCATCTTAGCTAAAAGTGTTTACTTTTAGCCAAATGAAAGTAACAATAAAAAAAATATCTCCACCTTTATCTTCGGCATTAGATGTTTACCCATTTCTTAATTTTCCTATGGGAAAATAAAATCATAATTACAGGAATACTACACTAGGTTAATTTAAAACAATAAAGACTTAAAACAGTGGGAGAAGGAAAATAAAGAGCCTGTTTGTCAGCATGCTGATTTAAGATTTGAGTAAACTCAAACAGGATGCTAGGAAATGAAGATCAGTTAAGCATATTATAGCATTATACAATAAATAATTAATGTGTGCTTGAAATACATAGCAATGACAGAACTTCATGAAACAGAAAAGATTTCCTTGAATTTAAGTTGCATTTACTGAAATTTTGGAAATCAAGAGAAGAATTACAATAATGAAAATAAAGAAGATAAATTATTTTAGGTGCTATGTGGCCATTAGATCTGTTTCTTGACATTACACTTTGAATATTAGGAAGAATTTAATGAAACATTGGAACAGACTTCCTAGAAAGGTGGTTGATGCTCCAAGCCTGTCAATGTTCGTCCTTAATAACATGATTTAAATTGATCAGCCTAGAACTGGTCAGGAAGTTGGACTTGAGAGTCAGTTTTGGTTCCTTTCAACCAAAATAGTTCTATTCTATTCTATTCTATTCTATTCTATTCTATTCTATTCTATTCTATTTAGAATTTGGGGGGGCGGGGGGGGGAGTTCTTAAACCCCCCAAGGAGTTCCTTTCAAAACATATAAACTGACTATTTTAAAATAATTTCAATGTCCATCAGCAACTTTCTGCAGCTATATCTCAGCACTAGAGTTTTGGTTTTTTTTTTTTGGCCCTCTTTTGAGGAAATATTTAAAGTTGAACTGAGTTGAGGGGGTTTATCAGATTGTTGAAGCACTAGTTTTTATCAGAAAATAGGTGTTTTAGGGAACAATGTGAGAAATATGGGTTTTAGAAATGTTTTTGTAATAGAAGATACTAGAAGTAAGTATTAGGAATCTATTAGAATAATATAAGTAATTCTAATAATAGAAATTGCTATTGGTTCATCATTTCCCTATGACATGATGAACCAAGAGATACAGTCTAATTCTTCTCTCCTAGAGAACTGGCTCAGTGCTTCACAGCAGCTATTCCTGATTTATACAGATATCAATAAATTATGAATCAAGTCATGACACAAAATAATGTGTGAAATAGTTGGGAAAAGATAATTTGCAACACTCTATTCTTACAAATGAAAGGCAGCATTCCCTAGAGAAACTAAATACATGTGGTAATTTTGGAAGTTTGGTCAGAAAAGAAGGATGCTATCATTTAAATTTTTCCCCCTGATTTAGGAGCCTTATGGCAGCAGGGCTATTGTTTCTGATGATTGATATCACACACATGTCAGACAGAAGCAGCATGATACTAGGATCTATTCTCTTGTTCACATGCTGATATTAGAAACTGCAGGGGAAAAAAAAGAAAATACAATGTGTCATTTTCCTCCTTGACCAGACTTAAAAAAGTCTGTGAGAGAGCCCGAGACCTGACATTTGGTGTTAAGAAACATTTCTTCTTCTTTTTCTTTTTATAAGTATTCAATTACTATCCAAATACTGTTTCCAAAACTTTCACAGTGTCATAACTTCTAATTTCCATGGAAAGTATCAGTCAAACACTATCTAATCTTATATCAAAGAAGGATATCAAATTCATAATGGAAACTGATGACACTTGACATAAGCCTGCATTCAGCATAAGTGAAATTTCAATTATTTTAATAATTTTTGAAGAATATTAACATATTTTTCTAGTATCTGTCCCTCCTGTGTGAAAAAGCCCTTTTCTTTACAACTGTAATTTCAAAAAGACCCTTTTTTAAATATCCATACTTCTCAAGAGAAAGGTTCTTTCTTGACACAAGTATGTCTTGCATTAAAAAGCCCTTTTCCTGGTATCTACACTTGTAAGTAAAGAGAAGGTTAAAAAATTCAATGAAACAGTAGCACCAACAGAACACCTGACAGAAGTCACATTCATCTCACACTTTTAGATGGATAATTCCATATTTTAAAATTTTCATGCATTACTGAGGCAAATATTAATTGATTCAACCAACATCTCGACTGTGCATTCATCCTCAAAGAGGTAGATTGGGAAATGATTGAGATTAATTCCCTGGAAGATTACAGAATGTAGCAACTCTACTTTCTAGCTCCCAAGGAACCAGCCTTACATTTAGACAGTTATACAAGTTGCTGGAAGTCAGTCTGTGTGACTAAACTATGTGTGAGTAATAAAAATGTTTAAAAGACTAACTAACAGCCCAAAGCAAAACAAAAATGAAAGACAAACTAAAAAAAACCACACCAAAACAAAACAAGAAAAAAAGACACCCCCCCACCTTAAATTTTGACTACTTTTCAGATGGAAATAATATGTAAGAATAATGATATAGGTGAGAGGATTCTGAGATAGCTATAGAAGAAACAGAATTTGGCCTTTAATACCACTAAATATTATATATGAATTATTGATTTGAGTCTAAAATAATGATTCCTACAGTCTTCAGCAGGCATATTTCCATTTCACTGGAAAAGATTACGTAAGAACTGATCACAAAATTGTAAGAATTAGAGGTTATTAAAATATGACTAAATTAATCTTTCCCAGTCACTGCAAAATAATTCTATATTCTCCTCTAGAAAAATCTTTCCAATGCTTCCTACTCTTTTTAGAAAATAGTGACATGTTTCTGGTTCTGATAACCACACTTCCACTGTCAAGCACAAAATTACTTGAATACATATAATATTTACATCAGGTTGTTAGAACTATGTACATTTCTCTTAATGTTCACACAATAATAAAAATGTGTCCTATTACTACTGATCATACTAGAATTTCAGAGTGGTTTTAATTAGAGTATTTTTTCTTAATGAGAAGTTCTGTTTTTTTCTGCTAAAAAATCAGTGCAGCAACTTTAGAGATATTTCTATGGCCATAGTAATTTAACATTTCAAGACTTCCTGATGTATTGTCTTGCTACTTTGAGTCTGTTTTATTTACCTTTTTTTCTTTTTGTAAATCAAGATTATCAGGGCAGCCAGTCACTTCTTGCTATTCAATTTACCAATGCTTTTAGCATAATTAAATTACTATTTGATTTATGTGTGCTGTGAACATTAGACAATTAAGTGCTCTGGAAAGTAAACTGATACCACTGATTTAAAGGTGGAATTTTGTTTAGATAAACCCATCAATAGTACTGGAAATGGCTCAGCAAGTTGCACAGGGGGACATCTTAAATGTCAGCATTCTGAAATTAGATATAAGAAACTATCTGAAATAGTCATGCCATATCAAAGTGAAATGTTTCACAGTGTTCCCTTATTGCCCAGAAGTTTCTCAAAAAAGTCTATAAATATTTTAAGACATCATTTTGTAGGAGGTAGCTTAAATGTACACCAGGTGATGGTATTTGATAGCAGCACCAAGGCACATTGTTACAGAGAGTTTATCAACAGAACAACCAACTGAAAAATCAAAAGTTCAATCAAAATATTTCTGATTATTATACACACTTCAAAATAGCTCCTTATTTAGTTGAGATAAACATGCTACCATTCATGAAAAATGTATTTCAAATATATTTTAAAATATTCAGACTTTTTTCCTCTAATAACTTAATAACTTCATGATTTTAGCAGTCTTTCCACATGACAGTGTCCAGAGTTGTAGAAATAAAGAATAATTTTTTAAAAAAGCTGGATTGTAGTATTTTTGGACAGCTGGTGTGCTTCTTTTGTCTTTTTTTTTGGGTTTTTTTGTGTTTTTTTTTTTTTTTTGTTTTGGTTTAGTTTTGTTGTTTGCTTGCTTTTTTGTTTTGTTTTGGTTTTTGGTTTGTTGTTTTTTAATAAACATTACTAGATTGTATGAAACAGCAGAACTAGCATACCATTTTTTTGTTTTGTTTTGGGAATGTGGGTATGTTTGTGCATGCATATGTGTGCAAGTGTGGGAGAAAAGTGGGAGAAAGATGTGACAAGTTGTATCACCAGGGGGCTTTTTCTTCTCCAATCTCCATAGTGACTGACAGCTAGTTATTTCAACAGATCCAAAGGAGCACTGGTCTTCACTAAGTTTAATATATCTCACACATCAGGGGAGGCATCTTACTGTGCGTATGGCAGCTCTGACAATTCCTTGAGATACTATTCTGTTGAGAACAGACCACTTTTAATGCATGCAACGCCAGACAAAAATAGCTCTGTTTTTAATATACTTGATTCTTAGACAACAAAATAATCCCCAATATACTGGCTACTATGTGAACACCAGATTGTGACTTCCACAAGTGTTTTCTTGGTTTAAAATTGAAAACTTAGAAAGAAAAATCACTTCCTATTTATTGACTGAAGATTTTTGTTACTGAAAAAAACCCACCTTGAACTTTTTGTGTGTTACTTAGAGTTATTCAGAGCTGTTACAGTCCTGAAGTCTCTAAGAATGCTGTCTTTATTTATATTCACATCTATATGCTATTCTGTGATTTGAATAAAAGCAATAGAATTTAAAAAAGAAACTAATCATTCTTCTCCTGAAAGAAATTTAAGACCCCTTCATGCCTTTAGTTGAAAGTTAAATGTTCAGGTTCAATTAAAAAAATAATTTTATTTGCAGAATGAACCTACTGAGAACAGTCTACTTAATATGATTTTATGCACTGAACTACTCTAGTTTAAAGTAAGAAGGAAGTGAACTCATGCATTAAGTTTAGACCATTACTACATGAAGTGAATTATCTCATAAAGACTCAAATAAAGTCATTCTGGATTTATGACTGAGCAGATCACACAGATCTGAACAAAGAATTTACACTGTGATTAGTATAAAGCACACTTCTCATTTACAATGAAATATAGTGAATAAAAATCTGTAATCACAAAACCCCATACAGCTCATGGTACACAGATATGAAAGTTTCAGAATATAATAGGAATTTACAAACCACTTTTACTTCAGAGCAGTTTCATTTCTAACTATACATTGCCTACAGTACCACTACTTAGAACACTGGGAAAGCCTGAGTCACTATAGGTCTGCAATTTTAATAGGATCAGATTTTCTTTTCATTTTGCAATGGCTGACTTGCAAAGGGACTGTGAATAACAATGTTTTAGGACAGCCAGGAAAAGAAGCAAACTGCTATATTCATCTAAGAGAGAAAGAACATATTTTCTGATGCTTTTTTAGAACCTCTATTCAAAACAATTCAGCATTCATTAATCCATGCAATGCAATAGGCCCAACTGACATAGAAGAACAGAAAGCTCAAGCTATATGTGATATGTCAATCAACCATAAAGTGTAGAGTTGAGAGGAAAATTACTTTCTTAATTAAAACTAATTAGATAGTCAAATCTATAAATAAAGCAGCTTTTGTAAGGGAAATAACCTGATAATTGTAAAGAAAAAAATTACAATGTAATGATAATGAAAAGTTTGGAGGGGTGGTACAATTTGAAATACTTTGAAATGTATATGCAATTGCTGTTACAGATGGAAAACTTTATAATCATCAAAAGTGTCATAGAAAGATGCAATATGCAGTGGAGCCTTGATGTTCTATTAATCTCAGAAAAGATGTGGAAGAGTATTTTTCAGCATACTGTTAACACTTTCTAATAATGATCAGAATTGTAATGCCACATTTTCCTAATGCCCTGAAAATCATCCTGCTAGTTGGGTCAATTTTCCTACATAAGCTGCTGTATGTGTAATATTAGAAGATGGATACAAATCTCTGGGTGTAATTGCATATACAATTTTTTTTGTTTATGTAAACTTTGACATCTGAAATTCTACATAATTTGTATATACAAAAGTTGGCATATAGGTTGTATAACCAAAAATATGAGCACAAAATTGTCAACACTTTTTTTTTTCATCCAAATTATCATCCATATGCCTGATATATTTTCCTTTTATCTTCCTCCAGGCTTCAGGCTAAATTTGGTTCTGCTTGGCAGATACCAATAAATGTGTGAAAGCCATAGAAATATTGTGTAATAACGACAAGAGAACAAAGCCATTGAAATAGCTATCTAGAGCATTTTTCCAGAGAATAAAGGATCCTTAATTAGCAACTATCAGGATATTGCTTTGTTAGAGATCATATATTTTGTCTTTAAATGCAGGTCATCATGGAATAATTTTGACATTCAGCGCTAAAATATCTTAATAGATGCATTTACGTTAAAAAAAAACAAAAAAAACTCAACTAAATTAAATCAAACAGCTTTTCTTAAAAGACAGATCTGACCCAGGCAGAATGAAAAGCTCTGAAACCCCTTCTCATTTGACTGCAACTAAAAGTACTAAAATTACTTGCATTTCCTCAGCATGATAATGCAGGTATTGTTTTCTAAAGAATCTGTAGTAGTGAAATCATTATGATGAAGCATCATCTCTGGTATTTAATTACTAATATCTGCTTACATGAGGTAAACCTATGAGAAAATATTACTCCTCACAGTATTATTAATATTATATGGCTGTTGGGGTTTGGGGTCATTCTACATTATATGTAGCTATGCCGAAAAAAGGCCCTTCAGAATCTGAACTCCATTATGCTTTGAAATTTTATGTCTGCTGCACGTGACCTCTGTGTCAGTTGTTTGAACCATGTTTTATGCTAAATAAGTGACAATAGCCTCAGTTAGGTTTCTCAGATGTAGAACATAAACTTAATTTAAAGGTATTTTTTCACTACTCTGAAGTGCCTAACCTGAAGAAGCAGACTATAATGCACCCTAGACACATCCTTTGCACAACTTTTACTTAGTCTGATCTAAATCAGGAGCAGACACAAACATCAACTGAGTTCACCAGTGTAAGACAAGTGGAGAAATCAAGGCCACAGCTTGCATACAAATCTTCACAGGAAATCATTATGCAAATCATTTGTAGATTACACAACCTGGACATTAAGGGGTTTTTAGCATAAAAAGTTTAGACCACTATTTTGTTACAATCCTAGAAGACAAAACAGTGTGGAAACCTATACATGGGTGTTTCTTTTGATTGTGTGTATATATACATATATACACACATATATATACACACATATATATATTCATATATATATGTACAGACAGAAGTTAAAACATACTCATGGCTAATCGCATTTTGATTTGAATAAAACAAGCTACTATAGTTACAGGAGTTACATGTACAGGACTAACACTTTGTTGAAGAAGAATAGTCAGTGTTACTGCTAATTCAGTTTCCTCTTGGTTACATCCATCCTCTAATCCATCCTTGAAAACCAGTGGTCACTGTGTCTAAACTTAATACTCATATAGTTTATAATTGTACTAAGTTGAAGATATCTCTAATGTCACTAGGCATACAATTATAAATGCATTTCCCATTTCAGCCATTTTGGCAGGTCTTCAGCATGTCTGCTTGTCGTCCCTCTTTAATCCTACCTGAAATGTTTTCTTGAACATGAGAGCTTCTCCTTGCTGCTGTGATGCCCAGTCCCAGCTAATCTTTAACTGAGGGCAAAGGAGTGGGCAACAAGCAGCAGAACCCTTGTGATTCAGTGCATGCCACGATGAAAGGTACCTGATGTAGCAAACCGTATTTGAGAGGGAGGAGGATAGACAGCAGGGAGAGGAAGATAGAAGGAAATGCCATCTCAGGCTTCTGAAACCTTGAAAGAAATGAACACCCTGCTGATGTCTTTAATAGTTCATAACAACAGCTGTCTTCCACTTGTGAATGTTTCCTATGATGTGGCGCCTCCTCATATGACATTCTTCAGCTCCAGCTACCTCTTGTATTGCTTCACGCCTCACTGCACCACAGGAGGCATCATATTGCAAAAAATTCTTCTCCTGTGAAGTGCCTAAGCACCACAGGAATAGTTTTTCTCTGTCAGAATGAAAAGAGTCTTCATTGCATATTGCAGGTTTGGGATTTTTTTTGGTTGTTTGTTTTTGCTGTTTTTTTCCTTTGTTTTGTTTGGTTTTGCCCAAAAATATACCAGTAATGATGAAAACTATCTGACATTAGTAAACAAAAACTAACACTGTAACAGAAATCAGTTAAATTGCCACATATACTATGGTGGCACTTTGATGCATAATTTAGATCTAATGTGCTTTTAAGTACCTGAGACTTTTATATACATATATGAGCATACATAGATATCATGTACACCAATGATGCTGTTTAAATGAAAATGAAAAGTATAAAGATAAATGTATGTGTCTATAATTATAAAGTTATGTATATATGACATTAGCTGATGTTTCTAATGCTGGGTTTAATACTGCAAATACAAATATTATCAATCTAAAGACAGTCTTTGGATTACTCTGTTAAGTATCTCACTGCATTTCAGAGGTATTTTTTGATATTTGCTTTCTTTACTGTTCATTGAAGGATAACGTACAAAGTGTTAGACAGAAATACATGAACCAATTTTATGATCTCAAAAGCTCCAGTGACTACTGAGTAGATATTTTTCTCATTTGATCAAACAATCAAAAATTGAAAGCTCAGTCCTGCAAATGCTTAGACGTATGAAGAATTTTACATCCATAAGTAGCTCCCAGTGATATTATTAAATTTCTGGAAGTTAAATATTTCAGAGCATGCAAATATAAAGATGAGCAATATATTAACTATTAAAAGCATTATTTTTGCTATAAATATGCTCTTTAATTATACTTTCTATTTGACAATAATCCATTTAAAACATTCTATTAAAAACACTGCTTGGCCTTTTCTGAGTATGGTGTTTTAAAGATTTATTAAAACAAATCTTAAAGGATTATTTAAGTATTAATTATATAAAGTATTTTGAACTCTCAAAAACGTAATGCATTGGTAAAAAAATCCATTGCTATAGGTTGAAATTATGAGATGAGTGTGCATGAAAATGTGTATTTTATAATCCTTTATAATTTTATAGTCTGGTATATTAATTAAATTTTAAAGTATAAAGCAGGGCATTCTGTAAGATAGCACTCAGCAGTTTCCAACAGTCTAGATCAACCATTTATTTATGACAGATTATGTCAGGGTTCTTTGGGTTTTTTTTTCAAAATTGGTGATACATGTTCAAATTCTGAGGTTTTTGACAAAGGCTTTAGTAAAACTAGATCAGTTGGATGGCTTTCTTTTTATTTTAGTCCAACTCATGTTTTGTTTGTCAGGAAGACTTTTATTTAACAAATTCTAAAAGATATTTGAAAAATAGTACTTTCCCAGGAAATTGATGTGGGTTTATTTTTATATTGAGCTGTGCAGAAAAAAAAAAAAAAAAGAAAAAAAAGAAGAGGTATATCCACCTCACTTTCTAATACAAAGTTGGTATTTCCTATAATGGTTACAGATATGCCAATGAAAACATGTTTAATGGAAATTAATGAAAAGTATTGTAGCACCCAGTAAAGTCTTACAAAATATTTATTAATGAAGAAATACAATACAAAAGATTTTAAAGGTCAGATCCTACAATGCTTTGCTGAGTAAGGTGGAAGTCAGAAAAGAATGCAGAATCTGACACGAGCTAATTTATTTCTTCTACGAGATGGATGTGTGATCTCTGTATTGCATGAGTCATTTAGGCCCAGATACTTAACAGCATAGAACTTAATAATATATTTTCTTTTTAGTAATTGTCATCTAGCCCTTTACTTATTTTATATATATGTATTAAATAATTTGAAGTTTTCAGAAGACATCGAAAACTCCTTTGCTTAGCAAAAGTGCACAGATTTCTTTGGGTGTTTGGCCTGCCTAAGGACTGCAAAAACAGGCCTTAGGGAAGATCTAATAGGAAACCTATTAAGTGACTATGAGATCACACACTAATCCTACCCTTAGGATAAAATCTAATCCCATATTTTGACTGAAGTGCTAAATTCCTCCTGGCCTGTCATCAGCACTTGCATAATTACTTCTTTCTTGGTTTTGTAAATGTGTAAAAGAGACTGTGCAGTATCAAGCTTAATATATCAATAGCTCCAAGTCCAGGCACCAGATTTCACATCCTTAACTATTTCATTGGCTTTTTTCTTACACGCATCAATGACTCATTCTTTGTGAAGATGGTTTAACCCCTAATTTAACTCATTATGCCAAATTATTATACTGTAACCTATGATTATGACATAATAATGACTTAATTAGAAGTATTAAATAGGTAATACTTTTATTGAAAACACATACAAAAGAAAACAAAACTAATTGGCTGTTAACTTCAGTGGTTCCTTTCCATGTCTGTCTGTAGCTTTCAGAAACTGTTCTGCCAATTTTTTTTAACTTATGTTAAATTATCATTGGAGATGATGTGAGATTTCTAGCCAGAAAGGTAAGTAAGAAAACATGGCACTTTCTCACTCCGCATAGATTTAGTAATTTGCATATTTCAAGGTTCTAACTGTTGGAAAAGTTTGTAAAATTTTGTGTTTTTCATAGAAGATGACATTTAGATCTACTGATGAATTACATTCCAACAGTGCCTTCTTCCATGTATTCAATACTTGAAAGCCACATATATGTAACAGACACATACAATATGCTCTTATTTCTTTGGAAACCCCTTTTATGAACTATCTTATAAACTTTTTGTTCAGGTATGATCAAGGGTACACCATAAATATTTTACGCAGGTACAGCATTGGACTTTGGCTTTGTGGGTTTTGTTTTGTTTTGGGGCCTTTTTGATGTCTGTTGTTTGGGTTTTTTGTTGGGTTTTTTTAGCTTTTTTTTTTTTTTTTTGGTTGCTGTTTTAATAAGATAAATATATTATCCAAATGAGTGATAACAGAGAATTTCTATCTGGTCATAAGGGCAAAGAAATCATCTTCTGAGATTTCGCTGGCAGATTTAGTAAATATTTACTGAATAAGAATAGATTCAGTAAGAATAGATTTGAATTTATTTAGCCCTGTAGTCTCAAACCTTTTTTTTTGAATGTACAGCATGTGCATTCATCGGATTCAGAGACTTCAGCAGCTACATATTCTATTAGATAATTTCTGATGGTTAGTTATTCTTTGAGCTGCTTATTTTTCAGTCCCATCTGAAAGTCTATAACTAGAGACATACAAAACAGTCCAAGAGCTATTTTTTCCTCTTTGTGAAATACCGATAATTTTTAAAATGTTAAATAATAGAATTATTTTCTCATTCACCAATATAAATGATTGAGAAAAAAGTGCTGAATGAAAAACAATTCAGGCCTTTTCATAGTATTACAAATACCTGCATTAGTTCTCATGTTTTGGGGTTTTTTTTTGGATCTATGTATGCTCTTTAATGTTTTTATAGCTGAAAAATTTTATATGAAAGGTCTCTATATTAAAAATAAAAATATCAGTATATGTGGTATAATGCTGGAATTTCAAGTATACAAACATCAAATCCTGTCCTCCACATATCAGAGCAATCAGCTCAATATATAAATTGAACAAACACAGAAACATACAGAAAATACTGATAGTAATATCAGGCTTTCTCAGGTAGAAATTAAGAACGAATCAGGAAAAAGATAAAATAACTGTAGAAGATTACTCGTATGATTATGTTATATTTTTTAGATTTTTTTAAAATTATTGCACCAAATCCATGCACATCTGAGCTCCCAAATATGTGTATGCAATATATTAATAATGAAAGCGATATCAGTGATTAGATTTACTGGAACTAATGTTCAGATCTTCAGAAAAAAAAATAGAAAAATCTGTTTGGCTGAAGATTCAAACAGAAATCTTTACCAAAATCAGTATTATTAACATTTAATAATAATTTCGACCATGTACCCCTTTAAAATCATATTTTCTTTTTCAAATTTGCAATCTGTATATGATAAATTCACTTCCTGTCTTAAACCACTGGGAGTATTGCTGTGTAAGTTGAACAGTTACACATTTCAGTGGCAGAAGTGATGTTTGAATGCAGCTTTTATTAGCTTCCTAAGTGCCCAGTGCTGTTCCCATTGGCAGTGCTCCCATTGACTTCAATCAGGGCAGGAACGGGCCCTAATTTTGTAAGGCACTTTAGGATCCTTTGGGAAGAAAGGTGTTAGAAGAATACAAGCCATAATTATCAAATAGTTGTCAACAAAGTACTCTCACAAATATCTCCCATGTTCACAGAACATCATATTTTAATTTCATGTTGCAGTTTGCTGTAGCAATTTTTATTCTGCTACTGGATTATAATTTGTCCAGGCTCTGGAACACCTTGTGACACCATAATTTCCAAATGTGACATGAGAATTTTGATGTCTGTGTAACGGGGAAAAAAAAGAAAAGCTAACAAAAATGATTATTCTAAGATTAGATAAAATAAGATAGACCAAAATACCTGTCTCTCCTCTGACTGCGCTGTCCTAACTACAGCTAAAACATCCTTTCTACATAAGAATCTGACATCAAGGGTTGAAAGGCTGTATGTATCTAAAGGATGCTTACAAGTTTCAGTTTTAGCAATATTCTCAATATTAAATACTCTATGTTCTGTATGTTATCATTTTTGCATCTCTTAATTTAGACAGTTAAATTGAAATCTTTGATTTAACTTCTGGTAACAAAAATACTCATTTTAAGAGTCTCTGCCCTGAGAATAATTGCTTTCTTCTCAGTATTAATAAACAATTTTGACAATGTTAATCTTTTCAATATTTAAAATGCAGAGATAAATATAAATTTATCATATTCTCAAATAATGAACTCACTAAAATGAGCTCCTTTTTGATCACTGTGGTCATTTAACTTGTTTTAACATGGAGAGGTCCAAGGCCTCTTAGTAATTATTCATTCACCTCCTAAAAACCCTGTGAGTCTCAAAAATAAATATGACCTGATTTTTTCTGAGCGAAATGAAAACAACAACAACAATAAAAACAACTATTCTTATTGATGTGTTTGAATGACAGCTATTTAACATCTCTATAATTCATTCAAATCCTGCAATCTCTATTAAAATTTAAAAAAACCCACCCTGTTTTAGAGGACAAGACAAAATGAAGACATTCAGAACCTATAGCTACTTAAATTCTATATATAGATTGACAGTTCAAATATCTGAATAAATAAAAAAAAATCATTAACCCTCCTAGTACCTTTCTGCCATTAGGCTTAAACATTATTATCAGTAACCTATTCAAGCCAGCAACATTCAACTGAAAGCAAAAAGCAAGCATTTCAGAAACTGAACTAGTTTTAGCTTTGAAGATCCTCAGGACTTTTCAAACATATCAAAATGCTCTCTGATACACACACCTAATTGTATATTTTCTACATGAGTAAATACAGAAAAGACCTTTTCATGGGAAGAAAATACTTTTGTAACAGTAATCATAATCCTAACTTGTTAAGAAACACTTCTTTCTCCATTACACAAACAAGAACTCAGATTAAGCATTGGCATAAGTTTGTGTGTGTCAGACATATATTCAAATTCCAAATTTCAAACACAGAAGTATGTAACCAAAAATTTCTGACAGAACCCAATGGGACAACTGACATAAATAAAATTTTCATATGTGGAAGTAGTCAGAGAATCAAAATTTACTTTGGAAATTTTGTCTTCTTTGCTGTTTTAAATGATTTTGTTTGGGTTGTGAAGTAATACTGAGTTTTGATTAAGTGAACGTTTGTGAGGCTTTACATTGACACACAGACTTGCAGATAAGGGTACCTAAGTCTAAGACAAACATAAAATAAACAAACAGTTTCACTAAGTAACTGTAAATTGAAGTTACATAGTATTGATCAGACCAAAGATAGGAATTTTTCTGTATTTCATCATAGATGATTATATAGAGCAGTAAGTAATTCTCAAACTTTTAAACTGCAAATGAGGCAAAAATAACACATAATTTAACATTAAAGAAAAATAAATCTGAGTTATTTGGACAATTGCTCATAAAATAAAGATAGTCTGATGAGATGGGAGTTTCCTTCCTCCAAAATTAAAGCTCGATCCTAACTAAATCTAACAAAAACTTCTTAGTAATCCAAGAAGTCTTAAGAAATATTTAATTACAGATAACACTTTGTATATAAAATATACTGAAAATTATAGAACACATTCATTGTATAAAATTATGCATGGATAAAAAAATATTACCCATCATAAACACATTCAATTATATCTCTAAAAACTGGTGAATTTAGAATCATTACCTTAACTACTTCTCGTATTTTAGAAAAAACTTTTTGCAAGAGAGTAGTAACTTTATTCTTTAGGAAAAGTATTCTTAAGGAAGAGTTAATGGATGTGTTAGTACAATATGCATTAGTAGACTCTTACCATTAAAAATTTATTAAGTAATATATTGCACGATAAAACTAATATATTCTACTGTTCAACATGATAATATGGCACATTGCCACTTACTTGTTGGAAGTTATTACTTGTCAGGCCAAAAAGTTAAAACATTTCAAACCAATCCGAAATTGTCAATAAGAAGATGAAGTTCACTTTATGACTTAAATTACTCTGCTTATAAACTTCATTATATAAGCACTGCCTAATTACAGGACAAATCCTGTATTTGAGATAAGGTGCATTTTAAAAAATTAACTGAAAACAAGGAAACAAAAAAATCCCTAAACAAACAAACAAACAAAAATCTGAACAGGGTGGTGTCCCAGACACACACATACATATAAAAGCATGTTTATACAGGCATGTATTTGTGTTACAACTTTACACTAATGATGCTATAGGTAGAATTTTTTTTTTCAAAATTCCTACCTAAAACATAATTTTCTTTGACAACCATGAGGATTTTGCTTAAGGTGTTACACCTGCAACAAAAAAGCTACAAAACCAAACACACTTCGTCACTGCCTCACAATGTAAGAATGGAGAGAGGAGAAATGTAGACCATGTGATTCTCCTTAGAAAATCAATAGCTATTTAGAAGAGTACAATATTTTTCTTTAAAAGAAATAAACACACTGAGGAACAATAGCTTAGATCCCTTTGCACACAACCGAGCTCTGTACTCAAAATAAAAAGCAGCTTTCAAAGCAAAGGCAGGCAGTTTGATTCAGTAATGTGTAGGGAAAACAGAATGACAGGGAAACATAAAATTAAAATAAAAAATATGTAACTGTTACCTCATTTTTAAACATTAATGTTATAAACTTGAAGAACCCATCAATATATAATATTTAAAATAATTTCCACCACCAGTATTGACTACATTGCATGATATGTTTGGATGGATGTAAGGCAAAAAAATCCACTTTTAAAAGACCAAGCATAATTTAATCACTTTAAAAATGAAACAACCTTAAGGAACAGCCAAAGCTGTTACTGATAGAGATGATATCACCAGCTGAGATTTGAAACACCTTTGTAGCGGGGATTTTTCTTCTGCATGGTAGGCCAATAAACAGTCTCTAACAGGAAAAGAAAAAACATACAGTGTAAAGACATTACATGCTTCCAAAAAAGTAAAATCAATGGAAGAATTTTCATTCACTTCAAAACCATCAAATATACTGATTAGGCAATTTTTCCTTTGATGCACTTTTCATTATCACCAAAAGAAGATATTTATACTTGGGAATAAATGATTCAGCATAATATTAATTCTTTGAAAGTGGTTCAAGTTGTTTGATGTTAGTGTAGGCATTTCTTACAAATTTGAAAACAGAAAAATGTACATATTCTCGAATTTTGAGCTTAATGTGAAGAATATTGTAATCTAGACATTTTGGCTTTGTTATAAATTACCAGATGCCATCTAACCAGAAGTGCAGCGCTGTACACAACCACAAATAAACTCATGTAACCACATCATTACATCACTTATAGAGTTGTATGTATGGCTTCAAATAAAAAGATGAGAAAACTACTTAAAAGTGGATAATTTATAAATACTAGATAAACTTAACGACATATTCAATTCAACTTAGCAATCTGCCAACTTGAAAATGCTTTTAAAAATGTTTAATTTTCCATATTTTAAAAATGAATTTACAATGATAAAATTGTATCATGGCTGAAGAGTACCAATGCTGAGAACAACCCTGTTATAATTTTCAGCAGAAAGCAACTGCCACTGGGACTAACAGCTTTAGTATAGTTGTAACTAAAAGACTGATTAGCTCACCTAAGCTCAGCATTTAGAAAGTGAACAAATCTTTGTCATTACTTGTAATAATTAATTGCATAATTAAATACCATTATGAATTCAGTATTTTAAAACTAAATTCAGATATCCAAAAGAAAGACCTTTCTAAGAACTCTTGCCTTTGTCAAAAATACATTTGTTATGTGTCTATTTATCCATTTGACTGGACAAATTAATTGCTATAGTTATAAAGTTACAGAAAGTCAATTTCAGGCCAGTTTTGCCATGTGATATTATGCCAAATGTAAAAGGTAGAGGCTTAAAGTACTGGAATATTAATGCCCCTCAATCCATATTCAGCCACTTGAAAACTGGATTTGAGCCCAAACTTTTGTTCCTAGCAACTCCAACCCAAAATTTGTATTACTGTATTAGAAAAGTTGAAGCATTGTATGACTGGACTGATTTTCTGGTGATTACATGGATATAGCATTTATCTTTTACATATGCTCTATGAAGAACTTTTCTTTCATTCCAAGCCTAAAAGCTTACATGGAAATTATCTGGAAATATTACATGGAAATATTCTTACATCACAGTAAAGACAATTTTAATTAAAGAAATAAAGGTAGATCTAAGTGTAGATGTACATATATATGTATATATGCATACTTATATATATGTACACATACACTTTCATATATATATACACACACACATATATGTTGTTTTTTTAAAGTACAGATGGCAAAAAAATACAAATATTTAAAATAATAATCTAGTTGGCAATTAAACACTGTTTTCAGAAATTCATAAATTGGACTAGACTTTTACCTTTCAAGTTTGAAGAATTTAACTCAGTGCTTTTGCTCTAAGCATTTTTGAATAAAGTTGATATGAAGTCTGACAAAAGCAATCTCATACCTTTTCCCCTTCCTCAAATATGAACATAAACTTTTTGCCACAGAAATGGTACAAAATTACCAAACGTGTTAATAATCTACTATTCACAAAATCAGATATACTGTTGAAATCATGAGAAAAAAATATTTTATTAGATTAAATATTGAACTACACAATTATTATTTCAACCTTTTATCTTATCCCAGCCTGGACATTTTTGGAAGATCACCCAGAACCATGTCATGATATACAAATAGTAATCTTGTGTCCAGCCAGGAAAAAAAAAAATCATTTATGTTTGACATGGTAGGAAGTTTTCTGCAAAATTTAAAAATACTGTAAATATAAGCTTGCAAAATTGCAGCAAAAGTAGTTGCATCTTCCATGGCAGAAACACCACAAAGGGAACAATTTTTATCAATAGGTATTTAATCTAATTCCGGGTTTTGGGACCAAGTCCACAGAATTAAATAGAGGTATATTGTCTGTTCATGTGGTTCTTCATTCTGAAGAGCCACATGTTTATCTGTGGATGTAAACTGTACTTCCCATATAATCAGGACAATATGAGTCCAAGATAAACTTTACAGTGCCATATCACTGAACACATCAGTGTTTAGTTAATTTGTCAGCAGATTGGAAATAGATGAGATTCATTTTAGAGATACATAGCAGCACTACTAATGTTTGTAATTGCTGTATTCAAGTTTTTACTGTACAAAACAAAAATACTAAGAGAATGGCTTATTTCAATGACAAAAAGCCAGACTTACAGGAGCAAGGTAAATATTTTGCAAGTTCCTCAAGTCAATGGAATCCAGTTGTGTACTCACATAACTAGAAGCAAAATGTGGCCCATTAGCTGTAAGTTAAGTAGTTAATTTGATAACCATTTAATTACAAACTTCATTACACTTTATTTCTTTGTATATTCAATTAACTAGATGCCTCTTGTTCCTAGGACCTAAATATGTGTTTTTCTCTGCCCCATCTCTGTTCTGTTCAGTGTTTTAAGAATAAACAATTATTCTAAAGTGTAACAGTGCTTAGCATTTCTGGAGTATCATCATACTGCTAGAAATTCTGAAATGTAGCTGAATAATGAGCAGGAAAAAAATAAATTGCAAAAACTTGTAGTATTAGGATACTATTTATGCATAAATGGAAAAAACCACAAATATGTAAGACAGTATTGCTGGACTGTAAGGAGATCTGTGTGCTCTCTTTTCAGCAAAATACATTGCAAAGCTTCTTAGAAGGGTTGGGAAAAACAAATAGTGTGGCTGCCCCATTCAGATTGCTGCTATCCTGCCCACTTCTCTCACAGAAATGCCTCACTCATCTACTCCTCCATCCTCTTGTCATTCCTTAGCTTGAGGTCCTGCATTTTCCAGGGTAAGTGGATGCTGCAGAACAGAGGTGCAAGTTCTCTACAATCAAATAATCAATAGAAATGTGACCACTGTTTGAAGGCTGACAGCTATGGCATTGTGTCTGCCATTCACTTCCTCTTCTCTCCCCATTTTTCTTGTTTAATGCCAGTAGTGCCAATAGCATTCTCAGTTCTGCATAAGACAGCAAAAGATTTCAGCTCCTTCTCTGGTTTGGAGACGCTGTAATTCAGTATGCCACTCTGTAACCTAATGAAAGGCTATTCAGGTTCCCTGGAGACACTGAGCAATATAAAGAACCTGCCCTCTAAAAATGAAGGAGTTCTTGTTTACCCTGTCCTTCAGGATGTAGTGCCTTAATGGACTCGGCCCCCTGAGAGGGAACCATATGCATTAAACAGACTCTTAAGTTTCTGTAAGAAACAACATGCTGGTCAGACATTTTAGCTCCAGCTAAACAGAGATCTAAACAACCTACAAAACCAGGATTTTGCCTTCGTTTTTTCCAACAACCACAATTAGCTATTTTTGCCTTTCCAGATGTATCTTCTACATTGTGTTTACCACAGGCCATAAGCTCATCTTTATGCTCTTTAACCATTTTTAAAAATTACTTTAATAACTAAAAAACAACTAAATTATTATGTGATATGAGAAAAGGTACCACTGTATCTGAATTCCTCTAAGAAATACCTACAGCTTTATAAAAAAGTTAAAACATAGGAAAACATTAAGAAATTAAATATTACAGTATGCAGACTCAACTGAAGATGTTTTCACAACCTTAAGTGACCATTAAAATACTGGATGGTAAAGATGTATGTATTAAAAATAAAGGTGTGAGAATGTGGGCTCTAGAACTACTAAAGTGGAAGCTGAATTTTTGTCAGACTTTAAACTGATGAGAGGACTGACATAACATCTGGTGTTTCAAACAGTGTGTAGGAATGTCTAGAAATTCCAGGCTATATCTTCGGGGATTAACCACTTGAAATTCAGCTCATTTTGTTAAAGATGAGAGTAAAATATGAAATGAAGGGAAGGGAAGGGAAGGGAAGGGAAGGGAAGGGAAGGGAAGGGAAGGGAAGGGAAGGGAAGAGCAGGTCTCACTCATGTTTTGTTTCCAGTAATTATATTGAGAAACCAGGATTCTCTTCCACTTTTTTTTTTTTTTTTTTTTGTTGTTGTTGTTGTTGTTGTTGATCACAGAATTTCATGCATTTAGGAACTTTTGAAGTAAAATGTGAGATCACATGAGTGATTCAGTAAGCTCAATATTACTTGTCAAAACACAAAAAAAGGAAAAAAAAAGAGGGGAATATCACTTTATCAACTGACCTAAACCAGTCTTATAATGAACCTAAAATAATATTCAGAATTCTCAAAATAGGGTGGATTTTTCTTCAAACAAATTATTTTATCTCTTATCCTCTTTTTGAATCAGAGGGACATCTCGCTTTGCCAATTTCTATTCCCATCTACCTTTTCTTACAATAATTATCCACAGATGATATATCATACTAGCCATTGAGTGGGAACTCCTACTTCCATTGAAGTCCTCATTCACAAGTAGCCCTTTCAGATAAGTCTCAGGATGATTACTGACTAAAGAATATTATTTTTCATTCTGTATTATTTTTCAAGGATTTATCTTCAGGAATGCACTTTGTGTAGGCAATTGATGTAATTTAATCTTTTTCTCCAGTAACACAAGTGATAACATGTTTTTTTTTCTACTGAAGGTGAGTTGTCAAAAAGATTTAAATTAATTGCTCTGGTTGTAGAGTAGGCCATTAGAAAAATCCTTCATTAGCAGTTATCAAATGCGTGTAGAACACATGGAAGCAGCAGTACTACCGACCTCAGAAATGGCAGTGTCAGAATGCAAACATAAACAGAATGTCAGGGGATTTCTTTCAGCTATTTCTTACAAATCCAAGCAATTCCTGCTCATTTACTCATTTGCGGATGCTGCCTCTTTGTGGCAGAATGCCATGCAAAATGTACCTTTCACACTAAGGACCTCATCCTATGCTTGTACTGACACCTATGCAAACTCATAAACATGAGTTTAGAACCACACAGGAAAGATGTATATACACATGAACAGACACAAAGTTTGCAGGAGCTTCTCCTTCAATCCTCTCTGAGCTAGCCTTTCTCTGGCAAAGTCAGTGAGGCTGAAAATTTTCTTACTTATACCCATTTAACAACAGCATGCCTCTACTGAGCTTAAATGGAAGAAGAACCGGGCCACTGGTTTCAGCAATAGTTATAAAGACAGCAATTCAAAGTTAGGGCTCCAAAACTGCACCTCAGGCAGCCACACACACATCTCTCACTGGTGTCAATGGGAAGTCTGCAGGATAGAGAGCAGTGAACAGAATAGCCATTTGTTATGTCTCTTGTGACAAAAGAACACTCCTCAACTCTGCATTTCAAACTGAAATAACACTCCACTTACTAAACTGTCCAAGCTAAATACAGTCATGCTTGTTTTTTGAGTTTTTTTTTTTGCTTTTGCTCAGTGTGGGTGGCATAGAGGGAAGAACACACGCCAAGAAAACATTTTTCTTGAATTCCAACAGACCAGTTATACAGCTTTGTTTTTGTAGAAAGTGACAGATTGTACATGGGTAGGAAATTCAGAATAGAACAGAGCCCTTTAGCAATAAAAAGATGTACTAGTGAGCAACTCTGGAAACAATATTAAATATAATAACCTAATGAAGAAAGAAAAGACGTGAAATATCACTTACCCTGTTCCATATATTAGAGAACACCTCAGTAAGGAAACAAAATACAAATATAAAACTATCCTGTTCAATATGTTGTTGAAACATATACCCCTGTGCTGCTTTCTGACCCATGTTATATATGCTGGTAATTACCACATGTCATGTTTCAAAAACAGAGAACACATTATGTTTTGCCTAGAAACGTCAGATCTTTCTGATGAGCCAGAATTGCTAGTAAAGAGAATCCAATGTACAAACAGATTATTTTGGCCAGAAATTTTAAAGTTCAGATACTCATTACTTCAGGATCTTACATTTGAAATATTTACCAAGTGTTTATTCAGAAACTATTAAAAAATCACATGTGCTGGGATACATATGAGACATCAGTTGTCCCATCTTACAGTGATACTGTGTTTATGAATATCCTTGCCATTGCCTGCTGCCCAAAGGGGGAAAGACATTTTATAGAGATGTGTACAGTCCATCATTTGGTCTTTCAGGATGCCAGTAAACATGTGGATCTGTACAAGTGCAATTGTACTCGACTAAACAATCATAAACTGGCTACAACAGTTGCAAAATCATTATATTTTGGTTAACTAATACAAAATTAAAAAAAAAAGAAAAAATGAAACCGACAAATCAAAAATGAACCTTTTTTTACTGATAAAATGAATGCCTTCTACATGTCCCTCACTAGTTTGCCCAACCAGACTTCTGAGCAGGAGGTTGCTAAAAGACACATTTTTTCAATAGAGAAACATGATTTTTTTCCTATTGTGATCAGATTTTATGTCTCCGATTGTCTGTTAAGATTTGGTCATAACTGGCATTATCTATAGAGATTTAAAAGGTCTTTCTGATACTATATCAGATTTGGGAAAAAAGCTCTCACTCTAGTGCAATACTTTAAAGCAATCCACAACCTTTGGACCCCATCCTAAAAAAAAAAAAAAAAAAGGAAAGAAAGAAACACTCAAACATTCCAGTATTTTTACTTGTAAGAAGAATTCTGCATCCTCTTTCCTAATTTTTTGGGCTTTTGACAAACTTTGCCCAATGAGTGAATCTCTAGAACTACACGCATTGGTAAAGTTGTTCATGTGCTTAAGTGCCTGCAGGATGAAGGCCTAAGCTGGGACTTCTTTCACAAATAGAGATCCTCAAGTGAGTTAAAAATTTGCAAGATTAGGCCCTAAAATAGTGAAGGAAAGAGAAATGCTAATGTGCATATAAAAATAGGTGCTACAATAAAATATTTTTTTATATTTCATCAATAAGTTATTTTCACTAACCAGTTATGGATCATATATCTCTGCACTCTTTAATGATTTGTCCACATCTACAGTGATCCCTTTAAAGATCATAATATATATTTTTTTTAATTCAAAAGTCCAGAAAGTATACAAACACATCCTTAAAAAAAGGAAACCTTGTATTAAAGTCGGGGTGTGCTAATCTCTCCATAAAAGCCATTTAGACTCACCCATGGCTAAAAGGGGAAAATGTGCGCTGTACTCTTCAACCAGAGAGAAAATTAAACTAAAGAATGTCTGAAAAAAAAAAAATTAAAAAAAAAAAAAGCACGACCTGAATCCTGAATGTGACCTGACAAGAAACCATGAAACATCCTGCCACCTTCCCCAAACACACATGGACACCCGCACAATGCCAGTGTTGTGCCCATTTTACACAATAGGTGGTTTCCGACTTCCAAATGCAGTAACAGAAAAGAAAAACCAAAACCAAACCAAACTGAACAGCACACCCTTTCAGAATCATTCCCCGAAGCTGAAAAGTCCTGTGCCAAGGCACTTCGCCCTACAATAAAATGAATTAAAGGGGGAAAAAGAGGAGGGGGGCGAGGTGTGTGTGTGTAGGGAGGTCAGCATTTACGTTTCTTTGTTTTGCGTGTGGTTGTTAAATACAAATACTCTAGAGAAGGAGCTGCTGAGACTGGCGAGGGGACGGGGGGCGGGGGGGCTGTTTCTCAGAACTGGCTGAATGTGGTCTGTTTTTCCAGCACTTCGAGGTAGTCCGGCTCTGCGTTTAGTTTTGCTTTTAGCTCCAGATACTCGTTCCTGTTGGGCTCTACATAGACAGTACTCGGGGGGCTGTAGAGCACCGTCTCCCGGAGCCTGGCGTCCCCCGGCCCCGGGTGCAAGTACTGGTGGGCACGCCTAAGGTCATAGTTGGGGGAGTACGTGTAGGCGGCGGGGAGCTTGGGGTAGTCGGGGAGGGTGGAGCCGGGTGTACCCAGCGTGGAGGGGGAGTGTTTGTCGGGCTCCAAAATGCCCCTGTAAAAGCGGTCGGCGTCTTGCACCGGCGAGAGCAGCTCCTCCCGCGGCTCGATGGTGCTCACGCTGTACGCGGGGCTGCGCGCCGGCGCATCCTCCCCGCCGGGCGCCGGGGGCGCCGGGGGCGGCGGCGCGCCCCCCCCGGGCGGCAGGGGGTGGCTGCTGTAGGTGACCTTGAGCTCGTGGAGGTCTTTGTAATCCTCGCCCGAGTTGCCTTCCCGGGAGCGGTAGATGGGGTTCTTGCACATGTGGCCCAGGGGGTGCGGGATGTACTCGTAGACGTGGCCGGCGGGGGTCTTCACCTTGGGCAGCGCCGCGCCCCCGCCGCCGCCGCTGCCGCCGCCGCGGTGGGGCGGGTGCTGCTGGAGGTGGGGGTGGTGGTGGTGGCCGCCGCCGCTGTAGACGCTGTACTGCATGTTGAAGGAGCTCACGTCGGAGTTGTTGGCGCTGGCGTGGTCGCCCTGGCCCTTCTTGCGCCGCTTCATCACCAGGACGAAGAGCCCCGCCGCCACGAAGACGGACATGATGAAGACGAGCAGCAGGCTGAGGATCAGCACCGAGAGCGGCACCGAGGAGCTGCCGGCGCCGCCCGCGGGCGCGGAGCCGCCCGCCGCCGCCGCCGTGCCATTGAGGCGCACGGTGGAGGAGGACGGGGTGGTCCTGGCCGGCAGCTGGCCCGGGGACGGCGTGGGCGTGGAGACGACGATGTCCGAATAGTCGGGGCACAGCAGCTCCGCCCGGACGGCCCGCATGTCGCTCTGGGCAAACTTCTTAGGGGACTCGCAGATCACCTGGTCCACCAGGACACCGGTGTTGAGCTGTTCCAGCCACAGCTTCATGCCCACCACGTCGCAGGTGCAGTCCCAGGGGTTCTCGTGCAGGTCGATCTGCAGCAGGGATTTCAGCTGGTCCAGCACCCCGCTCACCGGCAGGTAGGAGAAGTGGTTGCTCCGCAGGCTCAGCCTGTAGAGAGACAGACCAGAAAAAATGTTCCCTGGCAAAGACCTCAGCAGATTGTTGTTCAAAAACAAGAGCTGAAGGTTGGGGACAGATTCAAAGGTGCCTGCCTCTATCTCCCGGATGACGTTGTACTGCAGGAAGAGGTACTGCAGGCTTTGCAGCCCATAGAACAGCTCTGGGCTCAGCCGCTCGATCCGGTTCCCATTCAGGTACAGCCTTCGCAAATTAGTTAAATCCCCAAAAGCCCGGTCCTGAATGACCGAGATCCGATTATTGCCCAGATGCAGCAAATCCAGCCCAGTGGCATCCACAAAATCTGCCCTGCGTACCAGCGCAATGTAGTTTTCCGTCAAATACATCTTCTTGGGATTATAGGGTTTGGGCTGCAGTTCAGAAATGCTCTCAATCTTCCTCTCCTGACAATTGACATTGAGGCCCAGATCAGAAATCTGCAAGTTGCAAGTGCAGGCAGTGGGGCACTCCAAAGGCACCGGGGATTTGGTCTGGTAGGCAATGCTGGGGCCATAGTTGCTGTATCCCAGGTCTTTTGAGGGCAGGCGGGAGGTGGGGCGCACCCTTGTCTTGTTGGGTTGGCGGGTCCCTTTGGGGGGCTTCAAGGGAGATTTGTAAACAGCTGAAGAAGAAGTGGCCACAGAGTTGACTGAGGCCGGGGTAGTGTGGAAATACCCTGTAGTGCTCAGTGGTGTCTGAGGTCTCATTTCATAATCAGAGATGAGCCTCCTGGGGCAAAGCTCCTGCTTAGAGACTTCATCCAAGTCTCGACCATGTAAGCGGAAAGGGGTCTCGCAAACCACATCTCCCACCAGCGCAGAGTATGAGATGCTGTCCAGCCAATCCTTTAGAGCAATCAACTCACAAGAGCAATTCCAGGGGTTTTCCTCCAGCTGCAGCTCCACCACTTTATCCATGTGCTGCAGGAGGCCCACATAGGGCAACAGCTTCAGCCGGTTACCCCTCAGGTCCAGGTGAGTTAAGGGCACAAAACGGAAAAGGTTGTTGGGCAAACTGGAGAGGAGGTTATCATTGAGAATCAGCACCTGCAACAGATGCAGTTTGCTGAAGGCATTGGGTTCAATGACGCTAATATAATTATAATCGACCTGTAGGTATTCCAAACTCTCTAGCCCAAGGAAAGTGTCATCCCGCAAAAGTTCCAACTTGTTATTGTTCAAGTGCAGCCTCCTTAAACCTCTCAGACCATGAAAGGCCCCAGTTTCGATGTCTTGTATGTCATTGCTCCCCAGATGCAAAATCGAAGCCCCCGTGTAATTGACAAACTGGTTTGGGTACAGCCTGTTCAAAAGGTTCCCAGACAACAAGAGGTGGTAAACAGGGAACCTTGGTGGACTGATCTCAAAAAGGCTGATGATCCCTCTGTTTTCACAGCTCACCGTTAAGATGCTGTCCTTCTCCTCACAAGGACACGCATTATCACAGATTTCCCCATAATACTCGATGCTTTCTGCCCAGGAAAGGACTAGTGATGTTAAAGCAAATGCGATCGTCTGCAGCATCCAGATATGCATTTTTTTGTTGAGGTCCTGTTCCAAAGTTACTGTAGAGCAGCAAGCATACATTTTATTTCCTGTAGGGATAAGGAGAAAAAAAAAAAAGTAGCATAATAGGGTAGCCCCATAACATTTGAAATGGAAACAAAGTTTATATGTGTCTTCAGTAGGGTAGAGAATGGACTGTTCACCAACCAAAAAAAAACCCCTCCTGTCACCTCTAATTCCCACAGTTTTGGAAACTGGATGACATGCCTTGATTAAAGGGTTGATAGGCAACTCCTTGTGAGTCAAATGCCTGCGGTGTCTAAAAAGGTGAGGTCACAGTAGGAATTGCTCTGGTTCTGTTAGTGTGGGGTGAATTTCAATGCTTCTTTGGATTTCCTTTTCACAACCAGCCCCATAAATATACATAAAATGGCTGTCAGTTCAGTTTCACGTTTCTAATTTAAGAGAAAAGAAACACCATTTTACGAGGTTTCCCACCTCCCCTATTACCCAGCTCCCTCTTCCCTTCAGAGCCTCCCTGCTGAACCCGTGCACCAAGGTCTTCCCCTCCTTTTACCTTGATTTTAAACTGGTGATGGAAATACCATGGTAGGAATCCAAAGAAAAAATGCTCAGTGCTGAAAATGGCATCTTAATTCAACAGAGGGAACACTGACACATTCTCCACATCACACATTTTTTAAAACTCTTTTATGCTGATGGTTTTTTCCCTAGCTATACATTTACAAAGCACACACCCACCCACACAGACATGCACACACGCGCGCACACACACACACATGCACACACGCTCGCACCCCCAGATGACTTTTGTGCAGGAATTCTTCTGTAATGAGATTAAATACATTAACCTCCTACTTCAGTGCACTTAACAGCTCTCTTCAATTACGGAAATTGTGCATCTTTACAAAAGCAAGTAATATTAATTGATATGTGATCCCCTCCCAAGTTATACACAATGTAACAGAGCTCATTTCAAGCAAAAGTCTCCTGTTTTCTCTCACACACACACACACATACATACTCTCAAAAGAAATGTTTTAACCACTCACCCAAAATTTGTGAAAAATGTAAAACATGCAGGTCATCTTCAGAGTCTCATCCATATCTGACATAGCGCTTATTCCCAATGTTCTGCAAAACTAGCCTGGTAGAAGTGGAGAGATCTAAATAGGTCTCATGAAAATATCTCATTGCCAACACTCCAAACATCAGAGTTACTGATTATAAGCAGCGATGGCTGTCAGTGCTCTTCATCCTTTAGGGAAGAAGACACCCAGGCTGATTAAAAGCCAAGGAGGGTAGAAGGGAAACCCTACCATTGACCTACGTCAGTAATTTAATGTCCGAATTCCACCTAGCTGGAAACAAATCCTTTCCTTTTTTGCTGTCTTTCTGACTCCTCGTGGCTTTCTTCTACTTCTACTAGTCTAAAAGCAATATGAATAGGGAAAATAAATGCATTTTGTGTGTCGGTAGGGGAAGACTAATAAATCATCAGGTTTAAATGCTGGGATCTTGGACCAGGCTTGCATTTTCTATCGTCCACCTCAGAGCTCCAATCCTCATGACACAACTCTGGTTTGGAGGAACGCATCCTAAAAAACGAGAAGTCTCAGTACTGCAAGACATCTCCTGTGGCATCAGGTTCAAGGCTGCAAAACTAGCACTTGCAGCAAAGGCAATCATGCAGCAAGAAATCGGAAGTCTCCGTGAATCTTTCTAATTCTGACCAGACGTCAACTGGATTGGAATTACTCAAAGCAAAAAGGCTTCACTGCATAAAGGCAGCAGAAATCTTACTCAAAGGCATGTATCTAGCATATTTTTTCTCAGCTCGATCAGATCCATTCATCCATTAGCCAACAGTTCTTCGGAGAAGAAAAAAAAAAAAACCCACAATGACAACCTATTGAAAACCTGCCCGGTCAGTGTTAAACTCCCAGGCATTTTACAACTTTAATTCAATTATGGTTAGCAAAAGAGGCAAATACAATTTTCCCTCCCTCTCCCTTTCCCCTTTCTCTGACAAAAAAAAAAAAAAAGGCGGGGGATGGGAGGTAAAGAAAATAAAGTTGTAGCTGGCTATATGCAAGGTTGCAATCCCGCCCTGGAAACCCCTGTGTGATGACTGTGTGCTGCTGTTCGCCAGCTCCCTACAGAGGTTCAGATTGAGGGGGGGCCAGGGGGTGGGGGCGACGGGGGGAGGGGAGAAGAGGAAAGGGGTTGCATCGGGATTTTTCTTGCGTGTGTGTGTGGTTTTTTTTTTTTTTTTTTTTTTTTTTTTTTTTCCCCGAAGAGTTCAACCCTTAGATTACCGCACTGCATATCCGGCTGGAAGCAGCTTTCAGTACCGCCGACAGCAGCAGCGAGCGAGCGAGCAGCTCCAGCCGGACGCTGCCACCCAACTGAGCAGCACCCCGAGTTGGGAGAAATGGCTTTCGCGAAAGGGGGGCAAGCGGCCGGGAACTGGGGGTGGAAAGCAACAGCAAGGGAAGACCCGGCGGGGAAGGGGCGGGGGGGGTGGGGGGGGGGGACACGACGAGGAAAGGAAGGGAGGAAGAAAAGAGGGAAAGAGAGCGAGAGAAAAGTCAAGCCCGGTACTTACTTCGCCCGAAATCTCCAGGGCCCAAGCATGGTGGCAGCCCATGAAGATGCCGACCCGCTGCGCGGGCGCTGCGCGGAGCCGCCGGGGCGGCGGAGGCGAGGATGGCAGCGCCGGGGAGCTCGGTGCGGAGCGCGCACGGGCACCCCCCGCACGCAGGCGGCGCCGAGGCACAGCGCGCGCTCAGGGGCGCGCACCCGCGGCCACACGCGCCGCACACTCACACTCACACACGCGCGCGCGCGCGCCCGGGGAGCCGCGGGGGCGCGCCCGCCGCGCACGCGCGCTCGGCGGCGCGCGCCCGCACGGCGGGGGCGTGGGCGGCCGGCGGAGCGCCGCGCTGTGCCCGCGCCGCCGAGCGCAGCGGGGAGGCGGAGGGAGGGGAGCGAGGGCGGGGCGGCGGCGCCGAGAGGGCGCGGGGGGGCGCGGAGGGAGGCGGGAGTGCAGGGGCCGCGGCGAGGGCCGCGCTGTTGGGCGGGTGTCCCCGGGTGACGGCGCGGCGGCGGCAGCAGCAGCAGCAGCCGGCCCCGTGGGGCGTCGCGCAGCGAGCCCGCACCGGCCCCCAGCGCACGGGCACACGCAGGCACACACATGCCGATACGAGCGCGGCGCGCCCGCCCCGCCACTCCTCCGCCCCACGCACCCCGGGGCTGCGCTCGCACTTTCGCTAGCACGGGCCAACTTTCCCCTCGCTCCTCCACCGCTCCGGACGCCGCTCCCGCTGCCCGCACCATTCGGGCGGAGGTCCGCGGCCGTTCCGTCCTCTCCCGCAGCGCTCGCTGGCCGCGGCCGGGCGGCGCGGAGCGGAGCCGCGGGGAGGGGGGTGGCGGGAGCCGCTGGCGCGGCGGTCGGCACTGCCGCTGCTCGCTGTGCGGGAGCCTCCGCAGCATTCGCGAGGACCGCGGAGAATTGGGCAGTCGCGGGGAAACAAAGTGTCGGGTTTCGCTACGCGCATTCTCCGACATCGTGGACGCGGGCGTGTGTCCGAGGCGTTCAGCTTCACTTTTCTCCTCTGCCCACCCCAGAGGCGGGTCGCGGAGGGAGCTGGGGCACGGATGCAACAGCGGCATCTAAGAGACTCTGGCCGCCCCCTATGCCCGCCGGGCCGCTCCCCGCGGCAGCGCCGGGGCCCGCGGAGCCGGCCGCGCTCCCGGGCGCTCCAGGCGCGGTGCGGCGCCTCCCGTCGCCGCCAGGTGGCAGCGCAGGGCGGCGGATGGGCCGCGCGGGGCGCAGCGCGGCGGGGACCGGGGAGGCGACGCGGCGGGGAGCGCGTTCCCTTTGTTCCCGGGGGGATGACCGCCGTCATTAGGTGTGCATGCGGGGCCACACAGGTTTTTTTCGGCGCCAAGGCTGGCTTTAGCTCTGGGGATGCGCTTTTTTAGCGGTTAAACTTCGGGTTTTATTTTTGGCAAAATTGCGTGTTTGGCTGATCTTAAAAAAAATGATAATCATTAGAAGGCGGTATAATTGCGTACGTGCAAAGATGTAAACGTGTTCGCATTTGTGTATTAATTGCTGCTTTGTGCTCTCTAGATTGTAGTACATAAACCTAGTAGTACATAGTACATAAATGTAGTAATTCTAATGGTGTTATGCGCACAGGAACACATGGAGTACATCCCGTGTGTACAGCACAGAGGTTGGAATCCAGCTTTAACTCAAAGGTAATGCTAGATGTATTTGTCCCTCTGTTTTTCCTGTTCTAGTGTGAACATTGAACAATACTCTATCTGTGGTATGTGATTTCTGCACATCGGTATCTTCAGCAGACCTCTGTTAACTCATATCTTAACATCCCAACATGCTAAACCCAAAAATGATTGCTAAAAAATAGCCTTTTTTGTAATGCTCAGCCTTCCCTAGAAGGTATATTCATCTTCTCTGCAAACATAAAAGGAGTGTGACTCAAATCTTGTTTCCCTAGGCCTGAAATAAGCAAGATCTGTTTTTTGGATGGAAGACAAATTTCTTACATGAACCAGGTAATTTTCCTGGCCTTGTAGAAGCTCTTGGAAATCTCAGTGGGACAAAGTACTTAGTTATAGCCTTAAAGGATCACTGAGTTTCCTATTTTGGTGCAAACCCAGTTAATTCAGTGGAAGGTTTTGAATGGCTTTAGATTGTGTTCCAAGGTGCTAGTTTCAGTCAGGAAAAAATACCAAACCCCATCCCATACAGGTGTGTTGGTGGTTTTTTTTTCCACCTACATAGGCTCCTTTAAGCTTTCTAATATGCAACATAGAATTGATGATAGTAGAACAAAAAAAAATCACAGATACTGAACAGAGATGTCTTGCAGGAGTTTCTTATAGCCTCACTATTTTTGAAAAATATCTTTCTTTTGAATTAATAATTCTGCATTTTGAATATATGGGATTCTATGCATATATGCTTGCATTTTTAAGGCCTATCATATTTATAGCATCTGCCTGTTGTTCTCTAAGCTATTTTTCTTTCTGACACACAAAATTAGACAGACATAAAAACTTTTTTATTCATAAGAGCAAAAGATATTTTACATAACCTTGTCAGCTAGGCTGAGCTTAACTCCTTCCTGAAACTGTTTTGGAGAAGTTGACATTTCATAACTATGAAATCATGTTAAAAGCTATCATGTTGAAGTCAACATTGTAGATATATTTCAGTTTAATTTTTCTGATCCTGTACTAGTGAGATATTAAAAAGCATAATCAGTAGAAAGTCTGATTTAATCAAATCTTACTTTCAAGTTGTTACACTGCTAGATGGTTTTAGTAGCATGTGGGAGATTTAAATAGTTATTAGTGTAGAACTATCATGCTGTTCTTCCATTCATTCTTATTCTTAGTCCAAAAGTATTTTAGGCAGTGAAAAGTTATATCTGAATATTTGAACTAGAACTGTCATTTTAAACCAAACCAAAAACATCAAACAGTAAATAATACTAAATTTGTGTGGGTTTTTTTTTTTATTGTAGTGTTGCCTCTTGCTAATTTATTTTTCATCTATCTTTAATTAAACTGGGAAATCCTAAACTCCTTTAAACTGAGATATTCAGAAAGAAAGTTGGAAATAACTAATATAATCCTCATACAGAATACAAGTAGAGGGACCTGAGTGAGGATGGAGCCAGAGTAAAGTTAGTTCAACAAAAGCATATGAGGCATACATGCATTATATGTACAACTTCAAAGTGTTCAGGTGTACCCTCTTTCTATAGTACTACAATTTATAACATTGGCAGGAACAGTTGATCTAGCATGTGGAATCAGACATGGGAAAGCAGGAATTTGGAGGTTCCAAACTTGTTGAATGAACTATATTGGAACAGAAGGATAGGCACTCTTTATGAAAGACAAAGAAAGTGTTGAAATAATTTCATGGTCATGCACTAAAACATGTTAAGGAGTGAAAACTGTTAACAATAGTGCAATAAAAATGTTAAATTTGAGGGTGAAGATGAGATAGTGTCCACTTGAAAAAAAATCATTGAGCAAAGGGTAGGAAAAATACTAGGGATGCAATCTATTATGAATCTGCTGGTCCAGATTGGAGCTGGAAAACAATGCCTACAAATATGGGGAGGGGGGAAATAAAGCTAAGGCTGAGATTGTGTGATCATGCAGATTTGAGTTATTTCTTATGGGCAAGCATCAGCAGAAAGTTCAACCAGTGTTGCTGGGGATGACATGAATTTGATCATGATAGAGGATAGCTTCTTTTATGGAACAGATATTGAGCAAGCAAGAGACAAGGATAAATTAGATTAAATTGTAGTAAATTATAGGATCTGCAGGATAAACTAATGATAGAAAAAAATATAATGATTTTGAGTTTTTCTACTTTGTGTGAAATTTCAAGACCGAAGAATGTGAAGGATCTGTTACTGCAGTCCAGTGTTTCAGAAAGGCAAACTCAGAAATAAAAAACTTTAGTGAGTACTGGAAGAAGAATTCACATAAGAAAAATGCTACTTTATGTAAAAAAGAGAGCAGATATTATTGAATTTTTTACAGTGGAGAAGAAGGGGAGAAATAAAGTAGTCCACCTAAACTGGAATGAAAAAGAATTCCCAGAAGGCCTTAAGCAAGTTATTAAGAGTAAGCACAAAACCTAAAGAGAATGAAAAAGAGATACTGATTAGCAAGAAGAAATCTGCATCAATAATTAGAAGGCATAAAACCAAACTGAAAATGGTCAGAAACTTTGTTAAACAAAAACTTGCATAGAAACCTGAAACAGAGTAAAAACTTGTTAAGCAATGTAAATAAAATGAGAACTTAAGAAGTGGGATGGTTGTTAAAGGATGGGGTGGACATTAAGAATAAAGTAGGACAAGACCAAATAGGTACCAAAAAAGTTGCCTCTGTTTCTGGTAAGAAGAGATGTAAATTTTGTTGTCTAGTGTAAGTAGGAATAGGGTAAGAGAAATCCTCAGTGTATCATGGCACAAGCATTTGGTCCAGCAGTTTTATGTCCTAAAATAGGATCAGCTATTTTGTAATACACATAGCACTGATTTAAGGGTATAAGGTAAGTGGGTCTGGACAGAAATTTTAGACAAAATTAGAGGTCTTTCTGAGAAACAGATGTGTTGAGATACATATATATATATGTGCAAATATATTTCTAAATTCAATTCATGTCTGTCTATATATTGCTTTTCTTTTGGTCTAGGCCGATAGAAATAGTGAGAAATTGAATAATGCATTCTACAAACTCATGAATTAAAACTTTTACTATAAACTGGGAAAATCCAAGTCTATAAAAATTTCATAAATTTAAAGCTAATAGTCAATCAGGAAGGGGTTAGAGGTTGCTATTATAAATTAAGTACTTATCTAAAGGGAAAAGAAAAATGTGATTTTATGATGTATTAGGCAGGATGTCATAATAGGTAAGAAGGCATTATTAGTATTGTAAAGGATGTGCTTTTTCATGAGTTCCTGGTGTATTATGCGTGGTTCTAGTTGTATTTTCAAAGATACTAAAATGAAGTCTAAAGATCAGGAAGAAACTATAGTAATTGGGGCATGGAAAATGTGTCTACAGAAGAGAGATTAAAAAAAAAAAAGGAATACATAGCCAAATAGATATTGAAAGGACATATGAGTCCTTACAAATTCATTTTTAGTTAAATGCTAAAAAACCCCAAAAAACTAAACAAAACAATGTATTTGAACTGAAGAGGGATGTTGGCATGCCATCAAATGCGTATGTGTTGATTTTAAAACCTAGGAAAGGGAAGAAGTTCACTGCCTGTCTGAGACTGGAAAGGTCTTCCAAATAGGTAATCAGGCCAACAAAGTTTTTTTTTAAATAGAAATTGAAAATAAAAAACTTTGTAATTGAATGGGACAGTTCGTGTTAGAAAAGGTACATTTGTGGCAAGTTGGAAAGGGCTTTTTGAAGAAGTTGGAATATGTTTTTTCTACACTTTTACTGTATCTCTTCTCTGCCTGAGGGCTTCCTGCAGGCTCTCAGGTCAGGCATGATGTTTTCTCCCTTTATTGTATAATTTAGATTCTGAGTTATGTTAATTTCTTTCTTTCTTTTGTTCTGCTTTGTATAGGGGACATGTATCTCCTAGAACATTCTGCAAAGAAGTTCTCACATATTTCCTCCTGTTGAGGGGGTCTCCACAGACCATTGGCAGTGCCCTTTATTCTCTTTTTCCTCCCTTTTTCTTTTTCCCCAAGGAAGATTTGAGGTTTGTCTTTTGTTCTTTACTGCAAATTGAAGAATTTGAGTCAGTGGGTAGTACCATCTGGACCAAAAGTTCTGTAGATCTCTTTTTTTTTTTTTAACTAAATATTAAGTGTATTGTAACTCTCAATTGTGAGAATGTAGAAATGTAGATAGTCCCTTTCAGCAATATGCTTCTGTTACTACTTGTGAAAATCAAATTCAACTCAGTTCCATTACCTCAAAAATACTAGCTAAATTTTCAGCATTTTCAGTAGGACATGGCATGGATTAAGCAGCATACTGCAAAAAAATCTCTCTGAAATTTCCTAAACTATTCTGTCATTATACAATTCCTCTGACTTTTCATTTATCTTATCTCCTTGCTATGCTTAGGATTATCAAATAATTAAAATTATTTCATGTCAAATATGTCTAATATAAGGTACCTAATCTATCCATAATAACTGAAATAAAAGGATTTTGATTTCTTCTGGATATGAGCACTTCCTCTGGGATAGCTTCTTAGTTTTTCTGGTGGAAGTTGTAGAGTAGGAAAAGAAGTTTATTAATATCCTTACATACAGGGGTAACCTTAAGGTATAAATCTATTAGGCTATTATTTTCTTTATGCTTTAATTTTCTTACACTAAGCAAAACATATTTACCAGGAGAAACTCAGAGAAATACCAGGTGTTTTCTGCCTTAATGGTTAAAACACTCAAGAGAAGGAGCAGGCTTAAAATTTATACACCACATTAGTTAGCAAAAATTCAAATATGATTAGTATACTCTCCCTCAAACACAGAACCTGACCTGTCCCACCCTTGTTCACTTTGGGGAAGTTGAGCATCCCATGAGAATTTCTAATGGTCTGTTCCTCACAAGCGACAAAACCGGGGGAAGTCAGAAATTGAAAATTGGGGATTATGTGGAAATTAGGCTTCCAAGTGATTCAGTAGTATTAATGTTATTACTGATGTCTTTGAAAAAGATTGCTGCAAGACATGCAGCAAGAAATGTTGATCCTTGAGGCACATGAACATGCCCAGCAAGAACTTCATCAGTCTTAATGGTTTCTGAATACTGGATCTAGGCTCTGTAAATGATAGGTAAGACTACATATATATAGATATATGTACATATATACATATATATATGTGTAAAGTTCATCCTGCATAACTTTAGGGGATACAGGTGCTTAGCTTTATGTTTTGTCATTTAAATAATTTTTTTGAACCTCTTTGAACACACACTAATTACTACAATAAAAAGATAAATCCTTAATCTTTTTAAAGAAAACATTGCTACTCCTATGCATTTCTACATCATATGTTTTGACACATATTTACCAAATATAAACATAGAACATGTGTCAGTTTCACATATTTATGTACATACGTTCACAGACAGATTTTACCAGCTTTGTCCTTACTTAAAATAAATATGAAAATTTATTTAAAAAGTGATATACAAAAATCAATCTATTATTTTATGATTCTACCCAAGAGGCACTGTAACTGTGTTATGATCTATTAAAGGAAAATGAGGAATGTTTTTTGGGGTTTTTTTTTGTATTTTTCAATAAGTAGATTCACTCACTGGAGCATGAAAAAAAGGTGCAAAAGCCTCAGAATTTGCGTGTTTTGGTTACTCGGCGTGACCTGGATTTCATGCCACTGGTGGCTCCTCCAGGTCTTCCTAGAGGGGAGTTTTCATCAGTTTCTGCCACTAGGTGTCCCTATATGTGTGCGGGAAAATCCTGATGGAGACATTAATTGAAGGAGGAGGAGAAATTGAGCAGGAGGAGTAGAAAAGATGATGGTAAACTTCCTTCATGATTTTGAGTTCTGTTTGACAACTGTCTTGCATATTCCTGAAGAGCAAATATGAGTGGATTCATGATTGTGCAATTATATTTCAGAACAAACTTTTTTTAAAAGAAAAATGGAAAATAATGGATAAGGCTCTTAGATATTATATAGTCATTTTGATATTATGTAGCCTTTTTGATACTATGTATTTATATTGATATTTTATATATATATATATATATAAATCAGAAAAATTCTTCTGAAAACATTTCAGTCTGGTTTATGTTTGGTAAATTTATTATAATTTAAAAATTATTCATACCATTTGGTATAAAAAAAGGATTTTCATGTAGTAAACACAATTAATTATGTATGTCAAAGAGTGATGAAAAAACATGTACTGTGATTAGCTTCTCTAAAACATCTTGATAAATGGGATGTTTCAAGAATTAAGAGCCTTTGATGGATTGTACAACCCTCTAACCCTTACAATGAATGTTTAAATAGATCGCTAGTAATGGAAAAGAAAGTGGTTTAGACCCCAATTCTTTTCATAATCAAGTGGCTATTAAATGTTATGCAAACATTCTTCCAGTGGGACCGTTGTTTAATCAAAGTCAAAAGCTATTATGACATGAAAGCTTTTAAAATTATTATTATTACCTAATAATAATAATAATAATAAAAACCCCAATAAAAGTAAAAATTAAAAGAGATGTTTTCTTTCAGTAATAATAAATAGGATACTTGAACAGACACCTCAGAGTATTAAATAATAATTTTCTCTGACATCAAAAGGCTGCATGTACAATGAGAGCAGGATTATACTGATATTGTCCAGAAAACAGGGTTGTTGAGTAGTGTGTTCTCTTTTTCAAAATACAGACCTTTACTTAAAAGACAAGCAAGCAAACAAACAAGCTTTCATCCTTCTCAATACCATTCAAAACATTACTAGAGAAAAGCTACTTTTCTGAACCCATAATTCTGAGTTTACTTCTCTTGAACTTGTAGGGAACAATAGCTCTTTTTTGGAGATGTCAGCACTGTTAAACACTTTACTTCTGGACTTCTGTATCACACATAGTCTTAAGAATTTGGAATTATGGAAAGAGGTTTTATTTTAAAGGTATTTACTGTCAGCATAATTTTGTTTGAATGTCTCTACTGGTTTTAAGGGAGTGATGGTCTTGGTTTAAAATTTGAGGCCATAGTCTTCTAATGCAAGAGTGAGAGTGTTGCTAGTCCACTGCACTGAAAACTTGTGCATTGGTGAATACATTAATTAATCATAGCTTATTATTCCTCATTAACCTTGTGTACTTCAGCACCAATACAATAATCTGGTATTTGTTTTGGATTTCCACTTGTCTATTTCAAATTAAGTTAAAGTTAAGCATATCTCCTGAGTTGACAAGATTGAGTTTTCACAGACCAAAAAAGCTATGAGACAAATTTATTAAAAAAATTAAAACCTGTGTTTAAAGATACTGTGGTGGGTTCCCATAGTCTTCATGCCACAGGCTGGGATTAGGCTACTATGCGTATCTATTGCTTACAATGTTTTTACTGTAGACAATGGAAGGAGAAGAACTGGTGCTTTATCATTCAATGTGAAGAAATACAACATGAGATTTGTTAGCAAGGGATATTAAACATTATTGTGGACAAGTGGAAAACACAAATAAGAATCTGTGTTTTATAATCACTAAAATAACTGAGTAATACAAGTGTTTTATTAGTTTCCCAGTGAAGTTATGGGTTTCAGTGAAAAATGGTCGTGATATATGTCATAAAACTTCTATATTGTGTATAGTCCCTTTATAAAGCATAAAGATATCTTGCAAGACACTAAAGATACATTATACTGAATAAAAGAAAACAAAGTTGTCATAACTATATGATAGACCTTAGTTAAGAATATCAAAATGCCCTGCAAGCATTTGCATTTTATGATGCAAGCTATACAAGTTATAATGCATATGTTATAATCATATATGCATTTTGCATTATATGATGCAAACGATACAAGTTATAATATACCAAGAACCTTCCTGCACCCCTTGGTAAAGATCAGTGTAGAGTTAGAATCTTCAGAGGAAAAAATTCTGAAGAGCAGTTTATCTCTTGCACAGAGAAGGTGTGAAAGTTATGTCTTAATGTAATTTCAGCTCTAGATTTCTTTACATATCCCTGTGGAATGTAAACATCCTACTAAGCCTAAGTAGAAAGCCTCATGGGGTTTTACTATGTTTGTTTCTCTTACGGTGGTACCCAGCAGCTGCAAATGGGATTCTCCACTAGACATATCTGATCAGGTAGCATCAATCCATGGTGCTGTTCTATAACCTGTGACTTAGAGAGAATAATTTGGAGTGAGAATGTCAGTCTTACTGACATCCAGTGGTAACTGGATAGTGGGAAATTACTTAACTGTTCTTGGCTACCTGTAAATTTGAGGTCACGGTAGAAAAAGCAGATCAAAGAGAGTTGAAAGGGAATATTATCCCTAGTCTTTATTTCAGGAATGAAAGGAAAATTAGATCTGTTAACTGAAATGTTGCATATGGAATGTCGAATACCTTATTAAATTAATTAATTTCTCAGAACTCCCTTTCCTATATCTCACCCAGAATATGAATCAGACTCCTAATATAATAAAATGTTGGAAATATTTTGTGTCCTTTTATGTCTTCCTTCAGTCTTTTTTTTTTTGTTTTGTTTTAATGCAAATTTATTGCTGAAAATTGTGGCAACAAAGAATTTTAGTAAATAAGAGTATCATGCCTAAATTATGAAGTCTACCTTGCCTAGGATGAGCTTTAGCATTTGAAGTCTATATAAGTTCTTCTGAAAGCTTCAAGATTTGTTAAGAAGCTGTCTACATTTACACAGTTATCTACTTCTGAAATGCATCTATGCAGTGCTAAATTAAATAAATTTAATAATTCCTTCCAGTTAAACAATTTCCCAACTATTGTAGGAAAAGCAAGAAATATTTCCGTAGCTTTATAAAATGAAGCTTACTTTTTAAAGGCAGGTGAGCACCATGTTTTGAAATAGTCTTACTAGGCAACCATGCATGGTGTCTAAATCAGAGTAAATTCATCTTAAATACAGTTCTATGGATAGTGATGTGAGATGAGCATCTCTCAAGGATTATTCTCATTACCTGAAGTCTTCTCTAAAATACATGTCCCTCTCTACCGATCAAGGGGATGTAATTCATTTAGCTTAGTTCCTGTTGCCTAAAGTCAAGTGGGCTTAATACATACTTGGTGAATGTTCAGTCAATGTATAAAACTGGAGATAACTGAATATAATTGTAAAGAGATAAAAACATATTTAAACTTTATGTCATCTGTAGTCTTACTGACATAGATAGGGCTTTATGGGAAATACAGTCCTGCTAATCATGAACTGGATAATGTTTCAAAATTCAGACTTGCATTAGCAAATTTCTTTTAAAAACTTAATATTACAGAAAAAAACCCTTAAGTTCTTTTTCAAAAACTATTTTGTATTGTTGCTAGCAAGTGCTCCTGAAAGTTTCTGTTCAACCAAGTTTAGTTTATCTAGTTACATCTGTAATAATATATATTTCCTGCTTGTTTTTCTGTTAGATTTACACGACTGAATATATGGCTCATGGAACAGCTTTCAGGATTGATGTGGTAGCAGACCTTTGTATCAGAAATGGGTTTTTCTCTGTTTCTTTTTTTGCTGTTATACATTGATTAAAATCCCATGTAGATGCTGTAATAAATTAATTTCCTTGCTTTTTCTTTACATTTTCTTATAAAAGAAATTCCTGTTTATTCGACAAATTACATTTAATTAAATGAGCTGATTAAATTTGTATTTTATTTCCTTTCATTACATATTCCTTTGTTCTTAATAATATTTTTAGCCATCTTTTTTTTTGTTTGCATACACTTTATAGAGCTCAGTGGTTGACCTTCACACCCAAGATGAAATGGAATAAGTGTCTTTGTTATGCTGAAGGCAAAGTATAAAAAACAAAAAGGAAAATGTTGTCATCCCTTGCCTATTAAATTTGCAGATGTGACAGGATATTCAGAACAATAACTGCATGTGATTTATCAGTACTGACTCCTGACTGCCACAGTTTAATTTGCTACACTAACACCCAAAATGCTACTGTAAAACATAAACCTTTTGTTTTGCATTCCTCCCTTTGACAAAAACTGATTTAATTGACTCGTGTGTCCCATGTGTTATCTTCATTCCAAATTCCTAGCTGGAAAAATATAGTACAATCGTGAAAAGCTTTCTGACCCTTCTAAATATGACAAGTATAGAATCTCTAGCCATTTAACATATACTTCTGCTTTCAGCATACTTTCGGAAATAAAGACTGTATTTCTGAATATCAAATGTATTACTTATGTAGAGTAAAAAGTAACAAATCTTCTCACTTTGCAGAAAAACCCCATCTATTATCTAAATTACTTTATCGTTATTTAATATATAATTTTATCTTCCTTTTTTTGCAAGTAGGAATAAGATTTGCATGCCAGAAATGTACCTTTATATATTATGCTATATAAGAAATAACTCTGATAATGCCATACAATTTTTCTTCATCCTTTGCACACCTGAAAAACTTATTTCTTGCCTTGAATACTTGCCTTGAATACTCTTCCACTAAGGATAGGATTCTTTCAATTGTTTTCATTAATGAAGCTGTTAATTAAAGCTGCTAGTTTACAGACTGCCAAAGCTTTAAAGAGTTTGCTTAAAGATCCATCATGTAGGTTAGATAAATTAGCACCTAAGAAAATGCATCATGTGTTGTTTATTGTTGTAATTGTCATTTATTCCCTCTTTTTTTTTGCATAACTTCCAGTAGAAGTTCGTTGATAACAAGAGATTCAGAAGTTAGAGCTTCAGTGAACTCGTATATTAAATAATATCCTGAGATAAACTTGTGGATAAGTTCAGGGGCTTGCATGCTTAAAGGGGGCTGAAGTGGACTTAGGATATCTGGGAATGTGAATGAAGACAATTCCACTCAGAAGAGCCTTCTGTGACACCTAATCCTGAAGAGGCAAGAAACTGTTCCAGTGGGAGATGAGCTGTTCTTACTGGAAAAATTCAAGCACAGCATATAGGTACTGGAGCATAATTTAAAGGAGGCTTTTCTGCTCGAGGCTGTCCCTGTGCTTAATGGTAAACAGGTGTTAAAAGCCTCCTTAAGGTCTGAATCATCCTCTCAAGAAAGCTATTTCTTTCAGTTGACTATGTCCCTTTATCCCTCAGGGAAAGTAAGTCTCTAAAATAATGTACAGGCTCATTTAGGGGCTGAAAGCTAGATGGGAAAGAGTCAGGTTCAGGAATCTATTTTTGGCTATGCCAGAACTCACTAAAAATGAGTAAGCTTCCATGCTGCTAACCTCAGTTCTGGAAATTAAAAGAAGCAGCTTAAATGAAAGTTCTGCCCTATTATGTTATGTTCTTTAAAGGTTAGTAATAAAAAAATATCGTTTGAGACTGTGTCTGTGGGAAGTCTTTAATCCTAAACCAGATGAATTAACAACTCCGAGGGACAAAAGATTCTGACACAGACAAAAATTATGTTTGACTGAGTCAATCTGCTAAAAGAAATTTTTTTCTTAACCCATATAAATATTTTCCATGACATATTATAATTTGGAACAAGCCTGTTTAAGAGTAAATTAGCCTTACATTGCTCCTTCACATCTCCCAAAGAAAGTACAATGCATGTGAGAAATTCACATTTTGTTGCTGAGACGTTGTATGTCTTAAAAGCAACTCTTGACTTCCAATCTCTTCATTGTTTTGCTGAGATTTTTCCCAGTGCTGTTTTTGACCTACTAACTTCTCTGCAGTCAATTTCTTTTTGGAGCATGGAGAATCAGAAACAGTCGCATGTCAAATATTTAACTCTAGCATGGGTGACATGCCATACGTTCATGTATTATCTACAGCCTAATATATACCACAGAAAAATCTTGTAAGAGATCTTTTCTTGTCATTTTCTTCAACATATATGGTCCAACCAGAAAGTAATTGACATTATGATGCTTATACCAATTCAGAGAGTGAGGAATACCTCCTCTTGACAGCCTTAACATTATGATTCATTACACCTAACTTGTCCTGATCTCATTCCTTTACATCTTAACCAGATAATGGCACAACACTAATCTTGAGGAGGATGGAAACACCTAATGTAAGGTTAGCCCTGTGCTTTTATCAGTTATAAAGCTGATTATTGAAAAGCGATTGAAAAAAACTACTATAAAAAGGCACTGACTTTAATAATGGCCCAAAGCAAATTCAGTCAAAATGCTTTAAATTAATATCAAGGAACTTTGCCCTAGAGCATTGTAGCTTTTTTCTTTTTTTCTTTTTTTCCTTTTTTTTTTTTATACTTAAAGTATTCTGAAAACTGCTGACAGGAATTTTACTTTGTTTCTTCTTGTTATTCTGTTGTTGATCCTTTGTAGATTGTGGCATTATTCTGTTTTCTTCGTAAAGCATCTAGTAAGATTTGATTCTGTCATAAATCATATATTTATTTTATTGAATAAAACATAATTTCTATGCTTAAGTTAATATCTTGGGGTGGGGTTTTTTTGGTTTTTTGTTTGTTTGTTTTGTTTTATTTTTGTTTTTCTCCAACTCTGATTCTGAGTTCCTCTGTAATTTGATACTAAATTACTGGGTTTACAACAGAGTATTTGGCTCATCTGTCACATATATCTCATTCAAGGAATATTCTAGGAAAGGTATGCCTCTCACACTATTCTAGTTGTAAAATGTGGTGAGACTACTCCTTTCATACAGAAGTTCAGTGTTAAGAAATTATGACCTAGGAACTTGATAACATGGCTTTAACTGTCCCTTCAAATTGCCAGGTTGCAAAATCACACTTATTCTTACTTATGGAAAGCACTGTGTGTAGCAGGCTAGGCTTTTATATTCTATAAAGCCAATTATGGATTTAAACATTTAAAAGTTTTCCTCTCTTTTGTTTGGCTTTTTTTCCATTTATAGTAGTCAGTTAACAATCTTTCAAATGATCTGAGCAGCCTTAACCCAGAATTCCACTCCAGGAAAGCCTTTTTACTCGGAATGTTTACAGCATTCAAACCTTTTCAAACCTTAAACAAGAGCAGGGTTACTTTTTCAGTTATATGAATTAACAATATAAAAAGAGCTGCATGCAGTTGTGAAGCTTGCCATAGTGTTACAAATGTTGGACAGATTCTTCACAGACTGGCAACACTGATCAACAAGGTTATAGTTTCCTTTGGTGACCTTGTTACCAAAGATGTGAAATTACCCAGTAACTGAAGGTAAAGCTTGCAGTTATATCTTCACGTTAAAAAATACATTTTTAAAGAACATGGAGTTTTCAAAGATCTTGAAAAGATAGTTTTGCAATCAAGAGGAAAATCCTCTTTGGTTCTATCAGAATAGAGAGGGTAGATATTATTTCCTTTCTTTCCACTCCACATGCCTATCTTACATTTTCAGTTGAGAAAAAGTGATCATAATTATCAGACTCTTGAATATTCTCATGTAAATAAGAACCAGTTCCAGAGACTCTGAAGATTAATGTGAGATGAACTTTGAGATCCAGATGAATTCTAGTGTGTGGCATTATATATTTCCAGCTGATCACTTGTTATGCAAGCTGCTCACCATTAAAATGTCAGGATTTGTAAATGTACCAGACTATAATTGCCAAAACTTTTAACTGAATAAGACTTTAAGATTCTGTTTCACAGCATGGAATTTGCTACTTCTCTGGAATTAACTTTGTGATGAGGATAATTTAGATTTTTAAAATCACCCAGTAAATCTGTACTGAAAAAAATCTGAATACATTCTAAAATACCTACTGCCCAGTGAAAAATACTAAAAAATGGTATTTCCTTAATAAATTTTAGTAAAACAGGACAATTTTAATTCTTAAATACATTTTTTTCCTGGGGTATACCCTTCTATTATATTTCAATTTTGTCTGTGTTGCAGATATGACGTCGTACCAATACAAGGGCAAATACATACACTTGCCTTTGCTTTATCTAGCCTATGGTCACATCATATTTCAAAGACAGTATTGCGTCTGCTCCTCTCAAAGATTTTTGGGGTCAGCCTGACCCTTGAATAAGGTTCTTCTCTACAGAAAATGGATAGCCTTGTGATAAGAGAAGAAGATACTTGCACCATCAGCTCAAGACACACATCAAGAGGGTGCCTCTGCAGATGGCAGAGTGTGAAGGAAAGTCCTAGAGGTGTAACTCTTCTATATGGATATATTTATATGTGTGTATGGGTATTATAGGAGAGCATATAAATATATCTCTTCTAAGTATGTCTCTCCTAGATTGTATCTGCAAGCATAACTTCTGGGGGTGGGACAAGCCCTGCTGCACAGTACTAATGCATCATTCCTCATTCATATGCCTTCTTTAAGATACTGCACAACTAGAGAGGAAAAATGATCATAAGGCTGCCAAGACACAGTGGCTGCATTTTTTCTTTGCCTACAAGCAGGGTATTTGAATACAAGGGTAATTTCTCCACACTCCCTTGTGGATGCCATGGGACAGAGAGAGAGAAACAGCAAGCATTTCTCACAGTGGCTCGTGAGAATTTTTAGGGAGTTGTGAGAATATGATAACTTGCTAAGTATAAACAATCTGCAGGTAGTGGTTTTCTAATTCGTCTTTCTCTTCTTCTCAAAGAGTGTATGAGGAAGGTGTTTTTGTTAACTAGTCAATCAAATAGAGTGTATTGTATCACTATAAAAGCTGCACGGTTCTCTTGAATAAAGCCTTCTTTACTCTTTCTACAATACTGCCTCTTGCCTGTTCCCGTGTCATTCTCAATGCAAGAGTGACACTCCCCATTACTAATTTGACCCCTGAACAGTAAAGAAGAACCTGTTCTTCTAGATGAGATTTTTGCACATGCTTGAAGTATGTCATTCCCATGGCAGGAAAAAATGAATCAAGAATATGATCAGTAGCCTTCCTAAACTGAAAGGCTGTGGGGTTAAAAAAGGAAAATTCATGATAAAAGACAATTTTAAAAATTACATTCCTTATCAAGAATACTGTTGAAATGTCACAAATTTTAATGGAAATTGAGTTAACACTCATTGAAAAGATACTGTTGAAACAAATCCTGTTTCATCTGTATTGATCATGCTGTTAGAAAATTAATTTTTGTTTCTACTATCTTTGAACATTTCGAGTTCTTTTTCTGATGGAGTGCTCGAGTCCTTGAAACCTAGGTTACCGTTTACATTAACTCAATAGCAGTCTGTTGTCACGTGTTTTGACTCTGCATTTCTATGGCACTCCTTCTGCCTACTGATGTTCCCTAGATTTAAGTATACAGGAAGTGCAAAACGGACAACTTGCAATCCTGATATGGGGAAAGAAAAATAAAGCATCAGCAGATTTTACACACGTTTAGATGTGTCTAGTCTGCCATGTCTCCTAGCATGCAATTGGAGCATTTTTCAGCCACACAAGAGTAGCTGTCTTGGAAATTTTCCAGAAGCTCAGCTTTGAGTCAAAGAGAGAAGTCTACATTTACAAAGAACCATTCACAGCTGTCAGAAGTTAGCTGTCTGTGGGACTCAAAGTACAGCTGCAGTTTTTCCAGAATACTGACAACTTCTGTGGCAACCAGAGTCTTTCACTAGTACTGGGATTTCTGAAGCTTTATCAGTGAAATTGTCAATGCCCTATGCTTGCATATTCCATATCTGTGAGGGTTTTTTGCTTTTATTGTTTTGTATTCCATGACTTACTGAATTATTTTTCTAAAGTTAGGAAATTATAAGATATGAACTTTTGAAATTATATGCTTATTATCTCCAGGGGTTTAGAGTTTTAAGCTTCCAGAATGAACAGAAAGCATTAATGTCTTTATTTTTGTTTTTATGAAACATGTAGAATTGTATTTGTAGCCTTTATGAAGAGACAGAAGTAATATTTAAACTAAATAGGAGTCATGGGAATGTATCCTCCCAATTTTGCTACAGTCAGAAGTATATCCTCCTTTTTTTACTTCTGTAAGGATGCTATCTACAGCTTCATTTCTCCTGCAGATACCCTTAAGTGTTCTTCATTTTCAGTTCATATTGAATATTCAGAGAAACAAACATATTGTGATATAATGCAGTATAAAGTGCAAGTGCATTTCTCAGAAATGCAATAACCAGAAACAAAATGTTTGAGTCGTACAACATTTTCTGAAACCTTTTTCTACTCCCCTTCTCTTTTTGCCTCCTTAAAAAGTTTGCAAAATTATAGCAAGGAAATGAAAAGCAATTGTGAACAGAAACCATACATTCTTATTTCTTCCATGAAGTACATAGTACACATTAGAGTAAGATAAAACAGTATAGGGTAAACACTAACATTTTTTTGAATTATATAACAGAATTTAATCTTAAAGAATATTTTAAATAGAAAACACAGAGGAAATAGCCTACAACAAAGCCAGAGATTCAATCATAGATTTGACATGGGTCAAGAATTAAAATCAGGATAGAAATTATGGCACGTATTTTACATCTAAAACAGCTTCAACATTCTATTTTTGCTAAGGTTGTTTTTTATTATTCTTTTCTTTTCCCTTATGAGTAAATCTGATTGTTCTCAAGCTTTCATTTTATATCTGAAAATTTTAGATTTCAATGCAGAGGGGGCTTATAAATCTAGCCAAGGAACCTTGCCCCAACTCTTTTTTTTTTTACTTTGTGTTACTTGGAAATAGCTGAAAGTGTTTGCCAATTCATCCAGGGAATCACCGTTAAAAGGAAGAAGGGGAGTAATAAGGGGGGATGACATTTTAAGAATCATGAATTCTTTTTTTTTTTTTTTTTGTTATTCCTGATCCTGATCCTGATCCACCTCACTTGGGTGTTCTGTATCACTTCTAACTTTATTACCTTATTGAGGCTGACCATGTAGTGTAGGAATGTAAAAGACTCCTGAGGAGCTGCAGTATAAATCTCTCTGAAATCAGGGCTGGGTATATCAGTCTGTCAAGCTGCTGTCCTGTATGCAGCACAGAAACTGACTATTTTTCAGTGGGAGCATTTTTATATATCCAGTTTCTCTGAATACATTGATTTTATCTTTAAAATCTCCTGAATTTTTCTTTTAATTTACAGGAAAAAAAAAAAGAAAAACCAAATATATCCATGGAAAATGAAATTACCTGTAAATGCATGCTGTCATTAATTTTGATCTTAAAGAAACTTTTTTTTTTTAGATCCTTTTTCTTCTGGGGTAATAAGCAGATGTTACAGGCCAGTGATTTCAAATGTCTCTGTGAGTCTGATGCACAAGATTTCTCCGGGACGAGTATGTTTTGGATTTGAATATGTTGCCATATTTTGAGTGGTGCTGCCTTGCTGTATTTAACTATGTATGCATCAGGATGCCACTCAGTGAAAATTACTTTCCCTCTGTGTTGTCATTCCTTGTTCATATATAAAATAGGTTTGGTGGTTTGGTTAGTTTTATACTTTTACTATGGTTTTTCCTCTTGAATATTTTTTGAAGCCAGATCCAAGTCATATTTTAATTGTTCACCATTATCAAATCTCTCTAAACATTGTAACATATATATAAATGTGTGAAACAACTCCATGATGTTTAAAGAAATATTCAAAAAGCACCGTTAAAAAAGGCTATGAAAATAAGCATGCAAAGAGAATCAAAAAACATTTTTTTATTTTATTTCAAAAGGTATCTTAGTAAATATATTTTCTTCACATTCCTGAAAGATGGAGAGAAAATCTGTTGACAGATGTGTTCGTAGCTCTATCCTGTGGAGCCCAAGACAATCTTTAAACTAAATAACACATTATTATTGTATTGCCATCATGTTGCCACAGGTTTCTAAGCAGCCTTGAGGCATTCAATTCCTAAGCCATTGGGAGCTCTTTATCTCATGAAATTTGACATGCCCATTCTGGATAGAAAATACTCAAATGGAGTCACCTTTCATCGTCTCAGGACATGCAAGTCGTCAAAAGACTTGGCTTCCAAAGGGGTTATGAAAAAGCAGATATTTTTAGCTGTTTGGATTCTGTATTTCACTTTGGCCACTGTTTATGTAATAAAAGTGAAATGCTCAGGAAAAAAACATAAATCTTTACACGTTATTGCTGTTTCTCTGTGAAACCCACCCTTGTAGTCTGTTTTCTAGCACAATAATAAACTGTCATTCAGTTATGGTTAGTAGCAGAAAACTTGATAGTGGAAGCATTTTTATTAATGTCTGATTAGTATAGGGAACTTGTTATAATTTTTTACTCCTTGAGCAATATTTTTATCAAGTTTCAAGTGTTAAATTTTATATGCATAAAGCAAAAATTTGGAGTTGAACTGTTAATACAGCCAAGACTTCTAGAACGGATATGATAACTGGGATGAGGGAGAGAATTGGAAGGACAAAAAGTGACAAAAAATCATCAGCCAAAACAAAAACAATTTAATAAGTGAAGAGAAACAAAACAAATAACACAGAGGCAATTAATCACCACCTCCTCCTACCAGTCTGATGTCCAGCCAATTTTCAATGCAATGCCTGCCTTCAAAAAACTATCCCTACTTTAGCCTTTCCTCCTTTCTACTTTTCATTGCCTAGCATGGTGCGAGTTCCCTTTCATCCATTTGAATAAACTTCATGGCTGTGTTGCCCACTCCTAGCCAACTACCTGGAGAGATACAGAGAGTAAGAAACAGAGAAGATCTTAGTGCTGTGCAGGCACTGTTCAGCAGTTAAAACACAGGTGTGCTATCTCACCATTGAGATCACTAATCTGAAATGGCACCATGTGGGCTGCTGTGAAAAAGATCAACTCCATCCCAGTCAGACTAATTACAATACATCCATTTTTTTTTTTAGCATCAAAGTTTAACTTCTTGAACTATTTTTGTAAAAGAGCTTATTGTAACTACTGTCAAGGACATGACACTTTATTAGGTGAATTCTCCTGAGTTGATACTGTATGACAATTGTTCATTTCCTAACTCACAATTCCACAGAACTTATTGTGGGAGAGAAGTCTGGATGTTAAGTTGTAAACTTTTAAGAAAATAAAATGCAAGGGAAAGAGTAAAAATCAGCTACGTTGTTAAAAATCAGTTGTAAAAAAAGTTTTAAATTATCTTCTTTTGAGAGCAGGGGGTCATAAAGAGTTTCACCAAAATTTGCATAAGATTTCCCAAAGTGCAGGCACAATAAATGCATTCCAAGAATCATAATCAAGGATTGAAATTAGAAAATAATAATCAAAATATATACTCAGAAAGTTTTGTCTTTATTTCCATATATTCCTTTGGAAACTGGAAGACGGTGACTTCCAGTAATTTATACAGTATGTTTTAGCAAGTATGTCCCTAAAAGATGAACAAAAATGTATTAATATATTAATATCTATATATAGTCACACAAATTTGAGCACCAATATATCACAAAATCACAGCATGGCTGGAGCCTCAAGAGGTCACCTTGTCTAGCTCCTCTGCTCAAGCAGGGCTACCTAGAATAGATAGTCCAAGAACATGTTCAGATGGCTTTTGAAAATGTCCACGAGTGGAGACTCCACAACCTCTCTGGGCAACATACCTGTGCCTATAGTATGCATCTATAATTCTGTTACAAATTTGAAACAAATAAAAACTGGGAACTCTGGAAAACAGCCAAACAAAAGATTATGAATTGTTTTTAAGTGTAAAATACCTAATTATCTCTACTGGATATAGTGTAATATACATATATTATGTCTTCAATTTTTTATGTCAGTAGGAGGTTGTTTCATCAAATGCTATTTAAATAATTTTGAGAGAGTAAAAATAATATAAAATTGGGAATATTTTTACTCACCTAGTGTTTGAGTATCTTTATGTATTGACAATGTCTTGTCTTTTCAGGGCTACCTATAATATTGTGTAATATTTCGACTAATCTTTTTTTTTAACCAGTCACAAAGCAACTTTTATACCCCTTTTCTCTTTCTGAAGATAAATATTAAGACTGTTTACACCTTTTGTTTTGTAATAATACAAGGGTACTGTTTAATTAAAAATGCTGTTTATTAATTTTTGTAAGTTTATTGGTTATGATCTTGAAAAGCATTTATGAGGACATTAACTTATCTCCTACTGATCTAATTTTCAGGTCATCTGTTCAGATGGGACTAAAGACTAAAATGAATAAATGGTATTTTTCCATTGTGAAATTTAGGCTGATTTAAGAGGGTAGGCGTTTATTCAATGAAAGTACTTTTAAGAAATATTTTATCAGAGTCTACTATTCTCATTCCAATTTTAGTTTTCATATGGCATTTGGAAAGACTTTATTGAGTTACTGATGATGTTAAAATCATAGAAACATAGACTCATAAAGCAGGTTAAGTTAAAAGGGACCTTTGGAGGTCATTTCTTTCAACTCACCACTCAAAACAGGGCCAGCTTCTATCAGACCTTATCAGTATTTTTGCAAATGTTGCTCTCGACACAATTATCAATGGAATAATTGAGAGTTTTTTTATATCTATGAAGGAATTTCTGTTGACTTGACTTTCAATTAGCCTGGAGTCATTGATAAGAAATGTGTTTTGAGTTCCTTTAAAAAGCAGCTTGTGGTAGTTTTGAATAATTGAGAATTTTATATAGGTGGGGTGGGCTGAATTTGGCTGGACACCAGGTGCAAACCAGAACTGCTCTATCAATCATCATCCTCATCAGGACAGGGGAAGAAAAAATGTAACAAAGGGGTCATGGGTCGAGTTAGGGACAGGGAGACTTCTCTTATCACTACTAACGTAGGCAAAAGAGACTTGTTTAGGGAAAATTAATTTAATTGCTTATCAATCAAATCAGAGTAGGGGAATGAGAAAGAAAACCAAACCTTAAAATGTATTCCTTCCACCTTCCCCTTCTTATTGGGTTCAATTTCACCTTTAAATTCTCTACCTCCTCTCCAGCTGCAGCTCAGGGGGATGGGGAACAGGATTGCAGTTTGTTCATCCTGTGTTGTCTCTGCTGCTCCTTCCTCATCAATGTCTTCTGCTGCTGCCTTGTGCGGTCCCACTCACAGGAGACATTCACAAATGTCTCCAACATGTATCCTTCCCCTAAGCTACAGCTCTTCAGGAATGACTCTAGCATGGCTCCTTTCCATAAGGAGCAGTTCTTCAAGACCAGACTGCTCCAGCATGGGTTCCCCACAGGGTCACATGCCCCACCAGGAGCCTGGTCCTCTATGGGCCTCCCATAGGATCACAGCCTCCTTCAGGCATACACCTGCTTCAGCATGGGGTCCTTCAGACACTGCAGGTTCCATGGAAACTCCATGGTTACAGAGGGACCAGTGCCCTAACAGGGTCTTCACCACAGGCTGCTGGGGAATCCCTGCTCCAGCATCTCCCCCACCTCCTTCTTTGCTGAGTTTGGTGTCTGCAGAGTTGCTTGTCTCATATATTCTCACTCCTGTCTCTGGCATCTGTTGAACAGCAGGTTTGGTTATTTTTTTTCCCTTCATAACCATGTTATCACAGAGGTGCTACCATCATTGCTGACTGGCTTGGCTTTGGACAGTGACAAGTCTAACCTGGAGCTGGCTGGCACTTGCTTTATCTGACATGGGCTAAGCTTCTGGCATCTTCCCCTGCCTTGTTCTCAAAACCTTGGCATACAATCTCATACAATACATAATGTATTCTAAGTACAATATGCAGAGGGGCTTTGGGACAAATATATTTCTTAGCCTGTAATGCACCACTTCTGTAACACCCAGTTCTACCTTCTCTGGAAATACCTGTACCAGAACTGTAATTAAGTCGAATGAAAGAGGCTTTTATTTCCAGCACTCCCCTTTCTGCTCTGTGACAAAAATGCCATTTGTTTTAGGATTTGTTTAGACAACAGATAATTGCTTTTCCTGTCTCATGAAGTTCCTGCAATAATTCTCCGATTCTCCAATCTCCAATTGTGTGAATTCACTTACTGATAGAGAAAGTGATAGAGAAGAACAGACAGTTCTTAAATGTTGTTCACTTTATCGTAAAATACATTGGATAAGGTGTTAACACCCTATTTTCCAATGAAAAGAAAACATTCCTCTTTGTATTAACAAGAAATGTAACCAAGGTGGACCATATCACAAAGCCTATATATATACTGAAGACATATACATTTCACTGAAATGATTCTTATCCAAAGAATGAAGTCCCCATTTTCTTGTCAATTTATTTTTCTGAAGAATGTCAGGTTTGTGGTCAAGGACACTGCTGCATTGTAACACCTCCAGGTTCTTTGAATTCTCCATGTTGTCGCAGTGGTATTGACCCTTCTCTTTCAGTCTCTTTGTCTTCTTGTTGACAATAGGTTTAGTACATCATGCATTAGCCACATATTTTCACTTCTTATAAAATACATTTAAAGGGCAATATCAAGCTATTCCAGGTTCTCTGTTCTTCAATGAGTTCTGAAAAAAAGGGGTAAAATTTTCATGCGCTATTTCTTTTTTTTTTTACTATGTAAAACCTTTTTCTCTGTTGTAACAATATAAGTAAATGTTTCCTTTGCTTGTGAACATGAAAACCTTTAGGAAATTGCTTATATTGCCTATATTTTGGATTCTACTCCTCATTTAACTACTTTATGTGTTTATTCTTTTGTAAAGGGTACTTGTCAGGTCTCATATTATAATATAATATAATATAATATAATATAATATAATATAATATAATATAATATAATATAATATAATATCTATCTAATAGATACTAATTTAATAATTAATTTTCTTCATTAAAAGAAGAAACAAAAGAAAAAAAAGTTTTTATGTCCCTAGTTTTCTACAATACTTTATTTCCAAGTGACTAATACTCGAAAAAGAACAAAATTGTCTTTTGACCTACTGACTTATAAATTAGCTTGATTTGTGAGAAAGAAAAAACACTATCTCCATCTTAATGGAGAATGAATCCCATTCTTTCAGGAGTTACAGGCTGTAAAATGAACCACTACAATGAGTAACCTATTTGGACTAAGACAATATAAACTAGCAGTATGGTTAACAATTTTTTTTTAAAAATAACATAATATAAATTAATGGTAACTATTTTATAAATAATTAAATAGTAAAATTGAAACACTGAACAATTTTTATTCCATTCTTCAGCCTTAGTGGTTCTTTACTTGGTTCTATTGCTTTGAAATTATTTCATGTAGGAAGGTAAAATGCCTACTATATTTATCAGCATTTGGCCTTATATTTAAAGTGTGTCCTTGAGATTTATTTTAACATGTATATATAGAGTGTGTTTTGTATGGTTTGCCAGTGTTATTTGTCTTGGTGTGTCTTATCTTGACACGATATTGCATGGTTTGTTTATTTCAGGAACACTGTAAAATATCTAGGCTGTCTTTTCTTTTAATTCTGAAATCCTTATATAACATCATTCTGATCTACCTTCTTTAACATTTGGTGTGTTGGTAGCACTTTTATTATTCTTAAGCTGTGTTAGTAAGGAACATCCTACAACAATTTTAGCATTTTTAACATCTACTGAATGGAATTCATTCTAGTGCCAATACTGAAGCTTTTCCCCATTTGAAGGACTATTTAAATAAAATACAAACAAAACCCTGACAGTCTTAAAAGTCATATCTGTGTGTAGAGTACTGTAGGAATATTTGCTCTCATTTGTAGTCATATGTAATTTCAATCAGAGAATTGGCATAAGTTATAGTAGCACGAGTACTTTGAACAAAAATTGCTGTGTTCATAATCAAATAGGTCATCCAAAAAAATTAGCTCAACCATATAGTTATTCCATTAAAAGCACATGAATTATTGGAGGTCAAATCTTTATAGACATAAGGAAATCTGTAGAGGCAGTTGCCGAAAGTTCTTAAGCACTGGAAAGTCGTAGTGAGTTAACACCAATAGACAGCTAATGCTGCTTACCCACTGCACCATAGTAGGACTAGGCAAGGACTGGAAGGGTTAAAATGATAGTTATGGATAATGTAACATGGACTATTTTTTGTTGGTATTTGGCAGTAGGGACAGATCTTGAAGTGCAGAGTGTAAGCAAAGTTCCTTCATTGTTGATGTCTTTAAAATGGAGAATAAAGTAGTTAACAATGTAATGAGTTTTAAATAATGATGATAATAATTGTAAGAAGAAGAACAACAGCTATGGGTGGTAACATGTAATATGTAGCCTTGGTGAAATCCAGCTGGATGTTGAGAACAAACAAACAAGTAAAGAAAAAAGCCCTGACACCAAAAGCAAGCCAAACAAAACAGCAAGTTGATACAGCAATTGTGGTTCAAAAGTAAATATCTCCATGAATAAAATTATTTTTGGGGATATTTTGTGACATTTTATGTAATATATAAGAAGAAAGCAATAATTTGTGTTTTTCTAGATATCACTAGACAATGATGACATGTTGTCATGCAACCATTTTTGAAGAATAAAATAAAACATTTAAGAACAGTGCACATGAGAATACTATTAAAAAGATTGTTGCTGTAATTAGAGAAGATTATGAGAATAAAGAAAATCAAATACCTGAAATAGAATTGCAAATATTTTAGAGTTCTAATTGATCTTGTATATCTGTAGAATCAAAATTCTTGATTAATGGCAAACTGCAAAAATGTCAGGATCATAGAAAACAATATTCTTTGCCAAGTGAGATAACAGTCCTTCTTTGTTGCCATGGCAAACACTGGCACTCACCATTGTACCCGTCTGTATTATCTCCCTCTAACTAGAGTGCTTCTTTCAGGACCTGCATCTGAGACTTTTTTTGATGGAGTCTGCTGCCTTGTACATTGGATAGTGCCATTGCAAGAGATACAGCTGATAAAGGCTGAAACCAGGATGGAATGATTTCCTTTCCCTAGCCATCAAGCTGAACAGGTGCTTAGCCAGGAATTGGTTTAGCTGAGAAAAAGCGAGTCAGATTTATCTGTAGTTTAGTGCTATATTAGGACAAGAGAGTCTCAGATTCTTGTCTTTGGACATGTTTTCTTGGTCTTTCATTTAGCCTCACAGGGAAACTGCACAAAATAACATTTTATGAAGTGACCAGAACTCTGTGGCTTTTACAGGGCCACAGGCTTTGCCTTTTACAGGGCCAAGACAAAATGTTAACTAGTCTGATTTCAACCTGAATGTTCAAAGAATCTTTTTTACCATGTATGAAAAACAATGTAAACAAACATGTATACCTATATGAAAAATAAATCACTGCAGTCTAGGAGAAAATTCTGCTAAAATTGTTCAGTTTGTACATAAAGGACTCTAAAATATGCTATTGGAAATAGACTTTTTTTTTCTGATCCTACTGTGTCAACAGTGCTGCTCGGTAAACAGAAGTTTTAATTAAGAATTAAATGTAGGTTGAGCCTGAGGGAAAATATAATTTTAAAATGATTATATCTTTTCTAGATTAGTTAAAGAATAATTGGGAAATTCCTTTATGATTCTGTACTTTAGGTAATTATTTATTTCACAAAAATCAGTGCCAACTGCTCCAGTACATATGCTTGGTGCTGTTTGGCAACTATCCATTCTGCTTTCATAGTGATAGAGTTCTGAAATTTTGATCCAGCATCACCAGTGCTTCTTGTAGATTGAAGTATACAATAGTAAATTGAAATCTCACAGATGTGACACTATTTTTAAGCCACTGAAAGCTGTGTTTTAACCTCTATACCTCTATCTAACCTCTATACCCACTATAAATTTTATGTGTATAGTAATGTCTATTACATTCTTTATAAATTAGAGATTTTCAAGGTATGTATTAACCAGTGATTCTTATCTCCCTCTGTGCTTTCTGAAGCAATTTAATTTTTCCTGAATTAAGCTCAGGAACTTCACAGTAATATCTAATTAGTCTGAATTTGTTTCTTTCTATTATGTTTTTTTTTCTTTTTTTCCTGAATTATAAGATTAAAATGATGCATCCAGTACCTCAAAACAATTTTTATTTAATTCCAGTAGTTTAAATGTAAAGCACATATGATCAAGGCTATACATTATTGCATCTTTTTTTTCACAATTATCTTATTTAGAAACTATGTTTGAAAAATAATTCTAAATGAAACTTATGATCATGATTGATCATGAGTAAGATCCAAATCAGAAAAAAAATAAGACAATGTAGGCAGTTTTTCTTAATACCAACAATAATTTTGTACTCTATACCTCACTGAAAGAGGAATGGTTTATGTGTTGAGGAGCTTGCATTATTCACATTCATTTTATTGACATGTGGCACTCTGATGGGAAGATGTAGCTGGTTTATGTTATATAAGCATGCAGGAAGGATCAGCAGCAGGTGAAGAATTGACTGCAGCTCCCACTCCATTTTTCCCTGTGCCATTGGGGGTAAGAAATAGACAATTGATAATAAAATTAAGCCTAAGAACAGGGAGGAGGGTGTTTGCAGATTTGAGTTTATTTCATTAGCCTACTCTGATTTTGTTGGCAATAAATTAAACTTATTTTCCCAAGCTGAGTCTGTTTTGCCCATTACAGTATTTGATGAGTGATCTTTTCCTGTTCTTATCTTGACCCAAAAACTTTTCAGTATCTTCTCTCTTGCCTGTCCAGCTCAGAATAGAAGTGATAGGACAGTTTTGGTGGGCACCTAGCATCAAGCCAAGGTCAAACCACCAGACTTCCCAATTTGTCTTCTTGGATAGTCCATCCTGTAGTGAAATTGTGAAGATGTAGGCTAAAATAAATTATTATATATGACAAGAACTTGTGAGGTTCCCCCCTCTTTTTTTCCTATTTTAGGAAAGTTACTCACTGGATTTATGAGACCTATTGAAATAATCAATAAAATGATGCAGCAAAAGATGAAAATATCTCCTAGATGTGGCACTCCATGACCAGCCATATATCCTCTTAATTTTCAATGTGATTTATAGTATGCAAAGAATTCAAGACAGAGTCAAAAGGCAATTGATCAATACCACCAATAGTTACATGACCTAATTAAAGTATGTCAAAGAACACAGAAATCTGAACTGAGAGAATAATTCCTAATGCTTTGTTAATCAGGTCTTTCACAAAATTTAAAGAATTTACCCTGTAGACATTTTAATCTGGAGAAACTGATCAAATTAATGGGATAGCCTGAAATTTCTTCTGAACAACTAATTTATATTTAAAAATCGCAATCTGCCAAGTATATTAGGTAGTACAGACTGTGTTCCTTCATTTTTCAACTCAGCTAACAAGTTGGCAACAGATGTATTGTGATCTCAAAATCCTATTCACTGGGTTTGTATGCGGTTCTACAAACTCTTCCTATCAATCTTTATTTACCCAGCATCAACATTTTCTATCCATGTTTGTGGTCTGTATTGCTAGTGAAGTTGCTTTGTTAAAATATTCAAAGCAAGTGAAACAAATACATTGAAAATATGGTTAGAATTAATAAATTACTTTTTACATGCACAGTTTCACTCTTTCTCATTGTACTTCTTTTTACTGAGTGTATTTTATTTCATATGGTCATGTATAATAAATATGAAGGCATTCAGCTGTCTTCAGGCAACATAATGGACCTTCTCTGAAATAAAATCTCCATCTAATTATAAATAAGTATCCTCAAAAATCCTTTTGTTTTAATAGAGCCTATCAGAGATTTTCACATACCAGATAGGATGCCAGATAATTTCTCTATTTTTTAATTACATCCTACATTTTGGCCTAGTGCCTAATCTGAGCTCTTTATGGTCTCTTTTCAGAATTAGCATGTGCCAAACACTGATTGCTTCATAGTCACTTGTGTCTGTCTTTCATTTCCTCTCAGATTTTAGAAAAGGATCCACATTTCAATGTCATCTCTGAAACTAAGACATATCCAGCTTACTGGGTTTGTAGCATTTCATAGTATTTTAATATGTTTAGCATTAAAATTAAATATAAATGTTCTTAGAATTGTGTATAATGTAGAAATAGTAGAATGAAGAGCTGTGATTGATGGAGGAAATTTTAGCCTTCACATTATCCCCTCACATTCAGCTTTCCTGCTGCAGCACTGATGCTACTCATGCTCTCTGAGCAGCAACTCAGCTGCTAACTCATGCCTTGATTTTGTGAGTGCAGTTCAATTAATTAAATATTTGAAAGGCTCTCTGTTATCTGAGACAACTACATGGCACTTGCATATGTGAGATCTGCTAGACAGGAAGAACTATTCCTCAAGTGCAGATACCTGTGTAAGGCAAATGAAATACAGTTTGTGTCAAAGATGCTTCATGTGTCTGAAAGTCAGGGAGAAGAAAGAAATAGAGAGGAAATTTGTTTCCCTATTTAAAAGCAAAAAACACCAACCAACAAGAATCCTGGGTTGTTGTCCTCCTGTTTTTTTCAAAGTTTTCACAGAAAGAGGAGGCAGACTGATGGGTGTTGTGAAGAAAAGGAGTTTCAGCTGTCCTGCCACTCCCTATTTACATCACAGACACCTTTTCCTTGACTTGTAAGTTGAAGCATAAACGACCTTTTTTTAGTAATGACATAGAGAATTAAATATATGGCTACAAACAAATTACTGTTCAGTTTAGTTGCACCAGCTACTGAAAATGCATGAGCTTTTTTTTTTTTTTCCATGATGCCATTTTGCAGTTTTGGTGGAAGTAGTCACACAAAATTAGATTTGCAATATTCAGTGGCAAGAGTATCTACCAGAGTTGTGAGGCATTGCTCATTGATCTATAAATTATACCTTCCTTTCTACTGAAGAATGCTGTAGTTGTGGTTTGTGGAGAGAAAATTTCCATGCAAGGTCCCTTTACAAATCCCTCATTAGTCAGACTGTTGAGCTGCTCTCATGGAAGAACTCAGAGGTTCTCTCTTTCCATTATGCAAATCTCAGAGGAGTTTTACAGAAACTACTGCATGAAGACTTCATTTCCAAGTTGTCTTTTGAACCATTTTTCTCTCAATCTCTTGGCTACTTTGCAGCTGTTCTATTAGCAGCTGCCTAACCAGAACTTACCTGAGAGTTTCAAATTATATTTTCTGTAGAATTCCAATAGTGCAAGTCTATTAAAAAGCCCTAAAGCAGTGTTATATCACACAGTACCTATAGAAATTAAAGGTAAGCACAAAGACTTGAAGCCCAAGAAAGAGAAGAACAGAATATGGCATAGGGAACAAATAAATAAATCTTTCATAAGGCATCCATTTTTAAATATTTCAACTTGTAATATAATTTAAAATTGACAATATAAAATTTCTGCCTCAAACAATTCCTAGAAGAAAAGTTTAAATAAAAGGAGAATAAGAAAATTTTAGTGCAAATACTGGAATAATATCACATATTACAAATCAGGCTATGGATATTCATTTTGATACATACTGTTATTACAATTTAGTGATGTGGTGAGTTTGCAAACATAATTTCATGATTGTAAATATAATTTCATAATGTAATTTAGTATATGGTAAATATAATTTATTAATTTAGATATGTACCATAATTTATCCAGCATTAAATGTGCAATGATACAGGATTATAATGACAGAAATTAAAAGAAACAAGGAAAAAAGGACCTGCTATTGATTAATGAATCCCAGATAGTCAGTGGTGAAGAAGCAGAGACTAGGACAACAGCACATCTGTTTGACCTCTTGGATCTTCAGAAAATGATAAGAAATAATAATAAGAAAAAGAGAGAGAAAAGGTGTTTGAACACAGATATTTATGAATTTTATGAATTTGCAGTTGTATTTAAAATGCTTTTCTCATGGTGTTCTTGTTCATTTGTTATGATGCAATCTAGATCCACAGAGTATATCCAGCCATATTAAAATTTAGCAGAGTTATAAGAAAACAATAGATTTTAAATTAATTGGAGTTCTGAGCAATGAAATCAAACAAATAAACAAGGAATAACCATGGTTTTAGAAAGAGCAAAGATCTAAAGTTTGGAAGGGAATCATGTTTCCCTTTGGAAAGGGAAGTCCTATCAGTCTTCTGTTAAGAAAGATTAATTCAATTACATTACTCTGTGCCAGGGACAGGGTAAATAAAATTTCATAAAATATTATTTTTCTTCCTTCCCTTCACGTACTGCACTTAACAAAGGCAATAATATCTAATTTACAAAGTTCAGTCAAACTCACCTTTGCTATTGGATGGTATTTATTGTGTCTCTCCATGACTCCTGTGCCTGTACAAATGTCACTGATTCCCTAGGGTTGTGGAGTGGTTCAGATCATGTACCACATTTTATTGAAATCCTTGCTGGGTAGGAAACAACTGCTTGAATTCACAATCTCATTTTAATAGCAGCTAAACATTCAGTAATGTTAGTTAATGGTGGGATTGACTTGAAAGAGAAGTCACTCAAAAATTGTCTGACACACCATAGCTCTGTTAGTAAAAAATCCATCAAGGGCCCATCGTGCTCTTCAAGCAAGAGAGTCATGGGAGTTCCATGAGCCTAAGCTGACAAAGCTCAGCTTTGCACCTGCACTACTCACTGTAAACCCTGTCAATCCATTGATTATATTCAAGAGACATTTATTAATATCTAAAGACTACATTCACCAGTTAGCCTGCTATACTTTTCTAACTTGAAGTCATCATAAATTGAAATTTCTAATGTTTCGTTTAAAAAAATTGGACACATAACTTTTAACATAATTGGTTTGCAAAAAGTCACTTTGAATGGACTAAACTGTGAACCAGCTTTTTAGATGGATCTATCTGACCTATTCTCTGTTAATGTCACTGAGAGATTGGATCTGCCTATTTTATATATCTCCTCTCTTCTGTGCATTTATTGAGAAAAGAGTGCATAAAATACAATTATATCAGAATGTTACCTCTGAAAATGAGAGCAGGTTTGAACTCCAATAAGGTATTTAATTCTTAGAATTATTGGGCTCTGTTTTATCAAATTAGCTATCTCCTTTCTTTCATACATCCTAAACCACACCTCCCTCAAAAAATGAGAAAGCCCAGATATCCTAAAAAGTATTTAATATAAAACAACTGTATTTTGCAGTCATTTCATCACAGAATTTTAATTCAAATACGACATTTAAAGATACCATATTCAGATGTTTAAGTGCTAAAGCTGTGCAAGATATGGCAAAGATAACAAGATGTTTCAAGTACACTAGACAGCAATATAAGCAATTGCTATAATATAGTTCTGTAGCCAAAGATAGCCTCTCTGTGTATCTAATGAGACTTTAATTAGCTTCATAATCAAGCTTTGCTTTTGATGAAGCTTGTAATATGAATTGAACAGCATGATATTTTTGAAAGAATATGCATAATTTAATTTAATAATTTTCTTTATTAGAGGAATAGTAGCCAAAAGTGTATCAGTAACTGGAAAATTCTGTTCTGTGATATTTGAATTTCTTTAATTCAATTGGCATAAATTGATATATGCCATGTTACTAACAGCTTAGATAAAGGATCTGGCTGTTACAGCTGTCATCTAACTGCACAGACCACCTTATGAGACAGAAGGTAAGCCTTACCTTTACTACTCTACAGGTACTAAGCTATTCTACATTTTTGGTCAGTCCTACTACCTGGTAAGGATGAGGTTGCTTATATCTTACCTTGGCTTTTAAAAGGAACTCAAAAGTTCATGCTGCATTTTCATTCTGTAGGAAAAAAAGCTTTTCCACTAAGAGGTTTCTAAAATTTCTCAGGAAGTGAAGTGACAGGAATTTTCCTATCCATTGATTATAAAGGAAAGACATATGTGTTATTGCTGTATTTTCAGAAGGTAGAAGAATTAAAGTGATGCACCATCTGTGGTTAATTCTATTTGGGATAACATTTTAGTTTCAAGGGAAAAAAATCATAGCTTCTAATTCAAAACATTATGAGCATCCTGGGTAACCCAAAATGTCTGTGGGGCTTGGTTGTACAAATGTTTTTTAAGGCTGGGACACTCAAGGCAGAGTCTCTGTTTCCTCTTGGGTCTTGCCATTTCCCTTTCATTCTGCAGGGAAAGAATGCTGAGCCAGTGTTGATAGAGGCTTCCCTTTGTGTTTGGTTTTTTGTTGGGTTTGGTTTTTGGTTTTTTTTTCCTGTTTTAGGTTGTTTCCTTGGGCAGGTTTTTCCGAGAGGTTGCGTTTTGCAGTCCTGGACTGCTACACAGCAAATTCCGCCAGTCCATGTGTACAGCTGCTCCGTACGGTATTCCCATCCTGCCAGCAGCACTCAGTGGCCCAGGAAAGGCAGAGTCCAAGTCATCCCAGCTGGCTGCCTGCTGCTTCTGTGAGCAGCAAGATGAAGTCCCCCCATGCATTTCAGCTGTTTAGTGAATTTCAGCCATTGGAATGTGCCAGCTGCCGTCACCATCCAAGCTACCACTGCTGGAGGGGTAATAGGGGGAAGGCTTCCACCATCTTCATCTCCCCACACACAGCTGTCTCAGTGGGTGCCATCTTAGGTGAGGAGTTTCTCCGCCATTTTGAGTTTCTCTTTGTTCTTTTTAGCTTGTGATTATTACTGTTATTTTCCTTTCCTGTTGCTATTGCAGAGATTTTTAGTAAACTGTTAATCTTTTCACTTATATCTACTCACTTTTTTTTCTAATATTTGGTGGAAAGGGATTGATTAAAACTAAAGGGGAAGTAACTCATTTTGAAGTGTCCACCCCTTAACTTGTCTTAAATCAAGAAAATAAAGAAAAGATTTTGTGACATATTTACACTACTATCTTTTAGAAAATCAAAAAAAAGCTTTAATTCTAGGCTGTTAGTCATCTGTAGTGGTTCTTTTTGCTCTCCTTGCCTCTGTTCAAGATTTTGAAAGTACAAGTTTGTTTTAATATGGTTACAAGAATACTTTGGTTCAACTCTTCTTTGCTGCAGCAAAAGGGTAGTTATTAATGTCATTACACGAACTTTAGTTTCCTGTACCCTCTGCAGTCCCCTCCACTCCTCTGGTAGACTTTACACCCTTAAACATTCCTACATACTTTCATGCTGTGTTCCACAATATGCAATGTGGATACTCCTTGTCCTCTAAGAATCATTCTTCTGAGCTGTTATATCACTGTGGGTTATTCCAGGCACAGAACTACAGAAAAAGATAAAGCAAGAAAGTAGAAAAAAAGGAAGAAAGGAAGAGTATTAAAACTGAGATCTCAGAGTAACCAGAAGGTCCCCAGAGGAGATTAAGAAATTTCCTTGTCTACTATTCAAAAGAAAATTAAAATAATAGTTTTCAAATATTTTTCTCTATCGAATGATGGAACTTGTAAACAGCTGTTTTCTTTTACATCTCAGAAAAATTAATTCTTTTGATAAGAGAAAGGGGATCAGAATACACAGTTTTAAACTCTTCAGCAGATAATGAAATAATAACAATAAGTAATAGTGGATTCCAAAATATTAGAGATAGAGGGACCTTCCCCTTTAAACCTTCAGACCATTTAAACCTCTTTTATTCTTAAACAACAAGCCACAGCTTTTATGTTTTGTCTCCTGTGTTTATAAAATACAAAAATATGTTACATATTTATATAATATTGTATGTGTGCAAACACTATATGTAATTCTTTATGTAGAATATAACTGGCAATAGTAACATAGAAACCTTAACATATTTGACAGCACTTCTTTCCTATATATTCACATTCACACTTAAAAACAGTGCTTGGAAAAACTGACAGTACATTGTAAATACCTTAACCTGCAATTTTAACACAGAGCTGGCTGCTAATAGCTACAGTTCTGTCTCCGTCCATGTTCTTCTTGACCTCCCGCTCATTCCTTCTGTGAAGCAGGAAATGAGAAAAAAAAGGGGATGCAGTCTGTGCTCAAAGTCTATCGCAGTCCATGACAGCTCCAGCAACAATTGTTACTGTGCAGAAGATTTGTTAGAAACTTTTTGGAACAGAGTATGTACACATGGCTGCCTTAGAGAGAATTTATGAGACAGTCAAGTGTCAATTTCTGTAGAATCTTCCTGAGTACCTGATCATCTATGGAACAGAAAGGAAGAGGGTTATTGAGGTAATAGATATACAAGGACCTTATTTAAATTCTCTGTTGTCAGACTTCCAATATAAAGTTTTATGGTCCAGCTGTCAAACAAAAGCACCTCTCTAGACCATTATTCCGAATACAAATCATCCTACATAACTGTTTCTATGAAAACTTCCACTTACAGTACAGGCCTGCTGGCTCAGTGGGACCTTGAATACACTTGAGAAGTCTTCTTGTACAGGCAACATGAGGTCTGCATGGGGATGATGCCTGAAGACAACTAGCCTTTCGGAGAATTCCAGAAGCAGTATTGAGAAAGACAACACTGCTCTTTGTCTTGTTGAAAGAGCAGGGAATGAAAGTGCAGAAGCAGTACTATCCTCAAAATGGATTGAATAAAGCACTGAGCATCATTGAAAGGCAAAATTTGTGCTCTGAAAATTTAAGGACAGCTATAGCTTTGACAAATAATAATTGGGTTGGAAGAATGAGTTTCTGCCAGGTCTGAAAATGAATGGAAGAGTTTTCAAAAGGACCCAAGGCCAATAGGAATGTTACACATGAACATTAACAATTAACAGCATTTCAGAGGGAAGAATGGACTATCATGAGTTCCAGAATCACAGAATCATAGAGTGATTGACGTTGGAAAGGACCTCTGGAGATAATAATTTCCAACCCCCTGAAGCAGAGCCACTTACAACCAGTTGCCCAGGACCATGTCTATAATGCTTTTGGATATCTCCAAGAATGGAGACTCCACAATCTCTCTGACAACCTGCACTCATTAGTGTTCAGTCACCCTCAAAGTGAAAGAGTGTTTCCTGATGTTGAGAGGGAACCTCTTCTGTTTCAGTTTATTCCCATTACCAGTGATCCTGTCATTAGCCATCAGACACTGGCTCCATCTTTGGGATCAGTACAGTTTAATACCTTTATCAACAGTATGGATGGGATAGACACTGGAATCTATGCATCCTCAGCAAGTTTGCAGATGACATCAAGTAGATTTGTGTCATTGACACACCTGAGGGAAAGAATGCCATCCAGGAGGATCTGGATAAGCTTGTGAAGTTGGCTTATGTGAACCCCATGAGGCCCAACAACACCAAGTGCAAGGTCCTGCACCGGGGTCTGGGCAATCCCTGATATCAATAGAGTGCAGGGGAGGAAGGGATTCAGAGCAGTCCTGTGGAGAATGACTTGAGGCTACTTGTGGGTGAAAAGCTAGACATGAGCCAGTAATGTGTGCTTTCATCTCAAAAAGCCAACCATATTGTGACTGCAGCAAGGAAGCCTGGCCAAGATGTCAGGGGAGGTCATTTTGCCCCTCTATGTCTCTCCCTGAGACCCCACCTGGAGTACTGCATCCAGCTCTGGAGCCCTCAGTACAAGAAAGACATGAACCTATTGGAGCAGGGCCAGGGGAGAGACACAAAAATTATCAGAGAGATGATAAATGTCTCCTGTGAAGAAAGACGGAGTTGGGGTTGTTAACTGTATCCTGGATCCAGGAGAAGAAAGGCTCTGCGATGACCTTGCTGTGGCCTTTCAATGCTTGAAGGGGGCTTCAAGTGGAAAGAGTGGGACAGATTTTTAATGGCATCTGTAGCAGTTATACAAAGGATAATGGTTTTAAACTAAATAGGAATAGACACGGGGATGAATGTCTTTACAATGAGCATGGTGAGTCAATTAAAAAGTCTGACAAGAGAGCCAGTAGATGTCCTGTCCCTGGAAACATTAAACATCAGGTTGGGTGGGGCTCTGAACTACCTGATCTAGTTGAAGATGTCCCTGCTCGTTACAGTGTATTTGAACTAGATGACCTTCAAAATTCCTTCCAACCAAAACTAATCTATGATTCCCTGATCTTCTTTGCAACCTCCCTTTAGGTATTTATATACATTCATTGATAAAATCTCCCTGAACCTTTCCTTTTCTAGGCTGAAGAGTCTCAGCTCTTTCAGCCTTTCTTCACTTTCTTCATAATCTTTGTGGCCCTTTGTTGGATTCTTTCGGGTATGTCTGTGTCTGCCTTGATCTGAGGAGCTCAGACCTGGATACAGTACTCTAGGCATGGTCTCAGCTATCTGCTTCATAAATACAAGATATTTCAGGAAAAATTTTTGTGTTTATAACAGAGTTTTAGGTCTAGATAAGAATAAAAAAAAAAAAGGTAAAATGAAAAGAAGACTTAGGTTGTTGCAACTCTCTTAGTGATACATAAGATCTCTAGAAAAATCATTTGTAGTCCATGCAGTACCTCTGGTGTTAAACATCAGAAAGAGTTGTATATGCTGAGAAAAATATTATCTCTTAATGGGTGAAGAAGAAACAAAAACCCCCAGGAATTAATTTGGCATAGGAAATTAAAAGTGTGAAAAATCATGGAGAAACCTTCCTAAGCAGCTGCATGCTCCTCAGCTGTTAAAAGTTGAGTACCACTTCCCTAAATGAAACTCAAGAATGATCTCCTTTGAATGGCTTCACTTATCATCAATTTCAGTCAGTACAAAAAGTCTGTAACCTCATCAAAATATGATACTCTTATTAATGGACAAATACGGTACTCCAGATGATTGATTTTTCAAATATCCTCTACTCTTCTCAAAGGCAAACCAGTAATATGATATTCACAGATGCAGACCAGCTGATTAGTTTATGGGCCTATTAGTTAGAATTGAGATTAAATTATTATTTTCAAAGAATTGCACTTGCTACTAAGTGGTATGTCTAGTAAAATACCTTAAGTTCTTGAATACTGCACTGATTTGTGGATTCTACCGGAAAAGCTAAGAGGAATGCTCTGCATTTAAGTCATTTTACAAAAAACTGTAATGGGGAAACAAGGAAATTATTAATGCTAAATTCAGAGTTTCTCACTTAGGCAAACTTGCATTACAACAATCAGGAGTTTTGCCTACCCCCACCCCAAACTAGCGGGGCATGTGACCTTTTTTGTCTTTTCTTTCCACACAGTACCTGTGTTAGAATACTCCCACTAGATTCAGAAAACATTTTATTTCTACTTAAAAGAAAAAAATCTGAACAAAAAAATCAGGATGTGCTTGAAGTCTGGAGCAGCTGAGCTACATGGTGCAAAGCTGTCATTTCCTACACTTCTACCATTCACATTTCAAGTGATCTGTATGCTGAGGCAACTGTTCTAAGCAAATGATATTGATTCAGCTTCAAGGATGACATGAAAACATCCAGATGGCATGCATGCTTTACATTATAAACATTGGATAAATCCTAACTTAAATATTCAGAAAGGTGGTCACAGTATCTTCTATGTCAGTAAATAGGAAAAAAATAGATTGGCAATGGGTTTTCAAAATAGTCATATTCCTTCCTTGTTTGAGAGACATGGGTGTGCATGGTCTATAATTAAGATTTGAAATCTGTTCAGGTTGAGCTGAACTAATTATTGCCCCTTTCTGAATCTAATGTTATTGAAATTAAATAAGAAGGAATTAGGAGGGGATTTTTTAATCAGTGTCATACACATCTCCTGAACAAAGATCCTATGTAATGAATGAACAGAAAGTAATTTAGAAAGAAATTCTCTGAGGAGGAATTCTTTTATCATCTACAATTCATGGTAGTAAAAGTGATGTATTATCTTATGCTACCTACCCATCCAGTAATTACATTCAAAGGACACTGAAGACTTGTCGTTCTGTGCAAAAGTCAAAACTTTTAAGTTCATTCAATTGCAAAACCTGACATTTTGGAGAAGGCAGGGGAAACAGCCTGAAAATAAGTAGTTTGTAAAGAAACTGATGCTTAAGAATAAACTCCTGTAGCAAGAAAACAACACTGGATGCTAGCAACTAAGGAAAAATAAGTAATCCACCACAATTCTTGAGGTGTGAGAACTGCAAAGAAATAAAAAAAAAGCTAAATGTGTCTCAATGTATATTTAATCTCTATTGAATAGTGATAGTGATATTTTAATGACAAAATTTGATTATTGGATACTCTAGTTAGTGACAGTATAACCCATGCCTTTTTGTAAGCTGAATATCTTCTTCAGGCAAGATTATTTAGACTTGAATGGAATACTTAAAAATATTCTTCTGCAAACTCTATTTTATTAATTGTCATTAAAATGATTAATAGTCTTTTGTTTCCAGAGATTATTCAGTAATTTAAGATTAGTTTCAATGCAAAAATAATATATTGCAGTAGACAGACTTTTGTAGTTCAATTTTCTATCAATCTTGTGAAATGGAACAATTTCCTATTTTTGACAACCATTTGACTAAGGAGATTACTGTAACTACTTTTAAGTGCATAGCTGATGTTCAAATAAATTATTTATTTCCTCAAACACTCAATGCATTTTGAAGCAATATTTATTATGCACAATATTAGGATGACAGTTTAAGAAATTTTACTCATTTTGGATAAGCAGATTAATAGAATAAAATTTGATGGGATCTTTTGTGTCTACATGGAGCATAATCCAAAAGGATGTTCTGCCATAAGAGTTCTTACCCTTCCTGGTTCAATGTTTGAAAAATACTAGTATAACAAACACTTGAGAGCAGAAAGATAAAATCATAGAATTGTTAAAGTTGGGAAAAAACCTTACTCAGTAGACAAAGCATCCCAGTGCCATGTTTACCACTAAATCATGTACCCAGGTGACAACAGAACAAAACAGCAGCATTCAAAATTTGAAAATCTCCCTCCTCTCAAGCCCCCCAAAATATACATTTATGCTAAATCTGGATAACAAACTTTGGAGCTAATTGTTCATTAATGAGTCACTGATAGGTATGATGAGTCACTGATAGGTGAAAAAACCTGAATGCTGAAACAAGATGTGGGAAGATGTTGCAGTGATGATCTTGTTTCCCTCTTCAACAGAGAGAGAATCCTTCATTGATAGTGTGGGTAGCAGTACAAATCTTCCTTCTCCTTGGCTGCAGTCTAATTTTATGCAGCTAAACTAGATATTGAATAACTGGTCTTTGAAGTTTGTCCTCTTCTTCTCAGTGTCCCTCTCAATATTTTGCTAAATCTGGCCAAAGAATATAGATTACAAGAGTGTTTATAGAATCAAGGACAAATAGGGCATTTCTTGGTTTGCCTTCTCCTTGGAGTTACATTAGCTGATAAAAATGAATTGTTAAAAAAATTCATAATTTTTGCATTTTCTTAGTAACGTCACTGGAATTTTCCTGCTCTGGGAATTGAAAGCTGCATTACACTAAGTGTTCAGATCAAATTATTTTACCAGGAGAAACAGATTTTCTTACCTGTGGCTATAATCCATGGATTTACCTATTATAAAAGTGCAATTAAGGATTATAAATGCATCAGCATTCTTCAGCTGAAGAGTGAAGGAATCTTGTGGGTGGAAGGAAGCTTACTTTTTTTTAACTCAGGAGAAGTAAAAAATGGTAGTATTCCATAAAAACAGTATGTCCTATTTGGAAGAATTAATGAATACTCTTTTTACTGTAGTAGAAGAAATGGGATATCATTGTAAAAAATAAGAAAAGAAAATAAATCCAAATGAAATAAATATTTGGAAACATTGAGTAGTAATAATTTTTTCACTGTAAAGATAACATTAA